>NW_025110141.1:17301-31218 GCF_011392965.1 Frieseomelitta varia
TGTTGCGTATACAATAGATTTTAAATGTCCCCACAAATGAAAATCTAATGGATTCAAATCCGGAGAACGAGCAGGCCATGCGATAGGACCTCCACGACCAATCCATTTATTTGCAAAGTGTTGATTTAAAAATTGCCTAGCCACTCGGCTAAAATGCGGAGCTCCATCATGCATAAACCGCATACGAATAATCTAATATCGACTGGAACTTCCTCTAATATTTCGTGTAAACGCGCGCTCAAGAAATCAACGTACTTTGTGCCTGTTAGTTTCCCATCAAGAAAAAAAGGTCTAATTAAAAATTTATCAATTATTCCTGCCCGTACGTTTAAACTAAACTGGTATTGATGTCTTGAATGCACCACAACATATGGGTTTTCTTCATCCCAATTATGATTATTATGAAAATTGAGTGTACCATCCCTGGTAAAACTAGCTTACTAGAGTTTGCTCTGTTTATACAATTCATTATATCTCATAAACGAAGACAGATAGGACGTGTATTTATGTGACTTTTTTTCATTATTTTTAGGCATACAATCAGCTCCCTTTTTTTTTATAATTGTTCCTTGTGTGTTGATGCAGTGCTTTGGGATTTGCGGATCACTATAACCTGTATTTAACATAAATATATTTGGTGTAATAAATTGTTGAATGATGAATGAACTTTTGTTGATTTTTAATGAGTAAGAAGATTTGAACGAAATGGGTCCCACAAGTTACGAAACACCCTGTATATCACTCTTCGTTTAACTTGATTTTTGAAACTAACTTGTTTGCAAAGCACGATTATTTCTCTGTAAAAACATCATTTTTTAAGTGTAGTCTTTCTGTGACGAGACACGTGCGTTGGTTGAGAAAATGCACAAATTTTTCGTTTAACTCGTTCATTCTGTAAAATATAATTTTTCGAGTTTAACTTGCCTGTAAAATATCATACTCGAGTTTCATCATTCTGTGAAATATGATTCTGCAGTTTGACTCGTCTGTGAAGCGCGATCCTCGAGCTGAATTTACATTTTTCCGTTTCAATTTTTACTCTCAGTTTGGCAAACGAAAAGGATTTTAAAAAGATAACATAAAAATTTAAATGTACATGTTATGATTGAACAAAATCCTCGAAATTCGCCCTTTTATTCTCAATAACCAATATTCATCAATATTCGCATGAAAAATGAAATTCTTTCAAACTGCACTTGCGTATTATGTAACATAATTGTTACAGAATATACTATATTCATTTCTCCAACGTTGAATATAACATAATTGTTACAATAGATTATATTTATTTCTCCAACGTTGAATATAATATAACGTTTGCTCCAAATCTCGACGAGATTCAACGTCGTCGATCGTAGTACTAAAAATGTCTCTCTGCCAAACATAAAATTATTTCGAGTGTCCAATGCTAAGTTCAGTGTACTCGCAATGTTGTCAGTAGACATCTCCTATCTCCGTATGCTCCACACGTTACACGTGTAAAGCATAATTCGTTGGCGGAATTCACCGAGCAACACAAATCCATATGCACACGGTTATCGCCGGCGAGAAATTACTATGGAAATAGACTCGTGGCTACCGGCGATTATTACCGGCCAGACGGAAAGTTACCGGCGTCTGTCGACCAGATCGACTCCGCTGATACGTCCTACATGGCCGAGAAGGTGGTTCGAACACAGTCTATTCGAGCTGTCTAAATCAATTTGAACGATTGTTGCGGGCAAATTGAACCGGATTTTCGTTTTGCCTTCGTGTGAAAGGCACGCGTTACGGTGTCGCGATTAATCGCTTTCGGTGAACGGTGATGTTGATGATTAGACGTTCGAACGTTTTATCATTGCAGCAAGTGTTGTGCAATGTCAACTTTGCCAGATTAGATAATTCTCTCTTAGGATTAATCTCTCTCGGTAAAATTTAATTAATTTGTTATTTCATTTCATTGATTTGTCATTATTTCTTTTATTTTTATATCGATAGTTCAAACTCACGAGGATCTCTTCTTGTATTTAACAAAATTGTCAATTTCGTAGATAAACTGCAGGATAATAATAAGCGAAATAATTATAAAATTGGAAAAAGAGATTTTCATCGTTTAAGAAGAAATTTTTCTTTTTTTTTTTTTTTTTAAGAGGATTAAATGATATCTCGTTGATCGAATTTTTCTATTTATTTTGAAACTGTGCCTGACGCATTTTATAGACAGATTACACGCGAGAAATGAGGTGAAATCGATAGTGAAATTTCCAGTGTCCAATCTTCGGTCGAGTTTCTCTCGTTTTTCAATAGAGGATCGCGCGATCGCGCGACACGATATGCACGGAGGAATTTTCATCGCGAATTTGGTGTATAGAGGAATTTCATATTAGGGTAAACGCAAAGGGGAAAGTTTTACGCGACATACAAAGGAATTCCCATTTGTTGTGCATTCTGTATAGAGAAATTTTTCTCTCGAATAACACGGCTTCCCCGGGAGCCAAACTCCTTTCACCGTTCTCCTCGAAGTTTCTCAATTTTATTGTTCGTGCACAAAAGACGAACAACTTACTTTCGTGGGATTGCTTGATAAATTAGTTAATTTACTGTTTATTTATCACGATAGGATACTATGATTGTTGCTAATGTATTGTTGCTGATGAATTAATTTAACGAAAGTGCTGAAATTGAACGAAATAATAACTAAATAATTTCCTTCTAAATTGTCATGAAATTCGCTCAAAGCTGACATCAAATTAATACAAATATAAAATATCTGCGTCTTCTAATGATACCAGAGCTGAATCGATATTTGTGTAATATTAATATATAACGTATAATATTATAACATCAAAATGTGTAATATTAATATATAATATATAATATTATAACATCAAAATGTGTAATATTAATATATAATATGTACAATCTATAAAATAAAATAAACGTTTTATTTTACATATTTCTGGAGTATTTTCATACAATATTACATATTAGTATATTACGTACGTAATAATTTTAATTATATATAATATATATTATTAATTATTATTAATTAATATAAATTATTAATAATATTATTAATATATAATATATATTAATAATTTTAATTAATTAATAATTAAATATATATATTTAATTATATATATATATATATATTGTACAAAATATACTTAATATAATAAAATACGTAATATAATAAAATAATAATACAAACATCGGTATAAAATATGTAACAACGTCTCAAAATACTCGAGTAATATACGTAATATAAAGGAAGAACGTGTGCGAGAAACACACAGGGGAAATGTTCACGTCACGAAATTCAATTCGTCGCGTTTGCGTTTTGAAACGCCAAACCTATGAATTTCCGTAGTTTCGCGGGGAAGGCAAGAAAAAGCTGGATACTGACAGACGAGAGGAGTTGAGCGTACTATCTGCGAGCTAGTGGCTGAGCAAGTTCCATAGATCACAGACAGTTTTAATTTAAGCACGTGGGTGGACGTCGAGATCTCGTGACACGTTACGTGACACGTTCGCGTACCGCCAGTCGACCCACGTGTCTGCCATTTAGCATTTACCATTTGCTCGCTTTCTTATGAAAATTCGCGCCGGCTATAAAGACTCGGCCATTCGACGTAACACTTGTTGTCGCGTACGCTCTTGTTTCCACCGAGAGTCAATTTTTATTTCACACGCGGCGCACACGTTTCAGCGTAGAAAACGTTGTGATGTTTTCCCTGATCGTCTCAACCACTGGTTTCATTTTATCTCGATCGTTGAACTTTTTGATAAAATTTCGCGATCTTTTGTGTTTGTACCGGTAATTGAATTAATTTCGTAATCATTCACAAAGTTTCGTAAGCAAATAACATTCTTTAGCTGCCGATAATTGAATTAATTTTCGTAATCATTCTCAAAGTTTCGTAAGCAAATAACATTCTTTAGCTGCCGATAATTGAATTAATTTTCGTAATCATTCTCAAAGTTTCGTGAGCAAATAACATTCTTTTAAATGGTGAATTTCGTTTTAACCTATTGATGATCGACATTCAGCAACACTCTCACTTGCAAGCCTTTTCAATTTGCATTGTTGCAAATTTTATCTTTAGAAAGTTCCAAGGATTTGCTCTTTCCTGTTTTCCCATCGTAAGTCCTGTGATTTTGACGAACTGCAAATTAAATTGAGCATTTTAATGTTCAAACTTTCTCATTGATTCGCAATTCGCTTGGTAAATTTTTGGTTCTTTCTCGTGCTAAACTGTCGATTTCAATTGAACGAGGAGCCCTTCGCATTAACGTTCTTCGGAACGTACAATTTTCAAGATTAGATATATAGATACACGCGATACCAAAAAAAAAAAGAAAAAAAAAAAGAGAAAAGGAAATAATCAGACTCGATATCTTGATGTAAAAGTGAACAACATTTCAAGAACTGACGAACCGATGAGTAATTGATATGAATTTTTTCAATTCAATTCAGATTAACATTTTTCATTAATGGAAGAGTTATACCGTACATGAGTCATAGACCGCGAATTTCTTCGTCTATTTATGAGAAAATTAAATGTTGCAGAAATATGTAAAATGTCCAATGTTGAAACACGATATTTGATACATGAAACAATGTTTCGTCTGACTTCCATTTTTCAAAATATATTTACGAAATATAGCCATAGTTATTCATCGTTCGTGGATCGTACATACATTGCTGATTTTTTAGCATTTGTAAGAAAATTAAATATTGCAGAAATATGTAAAATATCCAAAATATTTGATACACGAAACAATGTTTCACCTGAATTTTACTATTATTTACTATTATTTACTATTATATACTATTAATATTATTTACTATTATATACTATTACTATTATTTACTATTATATACTATTAATATTATTTACTATTATATACTATTACTATTATTTACTATTATATATTATTACTGTTATTTACTATTATTTTAATATAAAATTATAAAATATAAAATATAACAATTCCTATAATAATTTTTATTTTAATAAAAAGAAGTTGAGTCTAGAATGTTTTCGAAAGTATTGTCCCATCTCGTCTTTCAGATTGGGGTCACATATCCCGACAAAACTTCAGTGGTGACAAGAAAATAACATAATCGTTTGTTCTTCTTTAGTATTACACTTTGAATAATGTTATAAAGTTTTCTGAAGAAAGATTGGTATCAGAAGAGATTTGTAAAAGAGTGAATAAGTTGCTCACTGATAGATTCTGCATGAAAATAACAATATTCAATAATAGTATTCTTTTTTAATACGTGTAAATGAACTTGTTGTTCATTCTATAAAAAATTTACTTATTACATGCTGGAAGCTTGTATCTCCATAGAAAGTCTCGAAAGAATTGAAACAATTGACAGACTAATTCAATTCTCCTAAAATTGAATGATTCTTCGTTTCTTCTAAAAGTAGTTATTCGATCATTACTAGTTTGAATCACCACCCGTTTGTAAAAAGTATGTGTCGAAAAATAGCTCGCGATCTACGGCTACGATTAATCAAAAAAATCAATGTATTGCAACGTGTCCAGGCGCCTTGATCCCTCGTCACTGCTCGCCAGACACGCAGGTAATTAATCGAACGATCAATTAGACAGACAGTCGAAACAAGAAATCTCGATCCTTACACGGCCGTCGTTGGTAGATCGTCTCGCGTCGTGCTTTTCGAAACGAGCTACCCAGTCGGACCAATGATCAATTACGTTCGACAGGGGCGATCCACTCGACTGATCAATCGTGTATCAACGTACGAAGACGTACGCGTCTTGTTTTGTCACTTCGCTCGTGCCCTTGAACCGGCGCGATAATTTATTCGGTGCCATTAGCTTCGTCCCTTGGCGGCGCCGCGTTCGCAAATGAGCTTTCACGTTGAAACAGCTCTCAGTCTTTTGCCAACGATTTTCCCTTTTACACGGCGCGTTGGCCCCTTTCACGGGGTGAATCCTTTTTGCCGGCTCTTTGCGCAAAATGGCAGGTTATTAGTCCGCGGGGAAGAGGGGGAGGGGGGGGGGAGACGTTATTAGTTTTCACGTGGAGGAAGGGGAACAGTGACCGAGTGAACTGAAAATTATGCCAATCACATATACCTGATATTTGACGAGCGATCGACGAGTTTGAAATCGATAGATCAAAGGTTATAGATCTCGGCTGTTCGTTTCAACTGGAATTTATTCCAGTCAGTCTAGCAACAGCCAATTTAGCTATTGTTCTGAAATAATTTTCGCTATCAAAAGTTACCTGTACAACTTCTGTCAAAGCCAATGGGCTTTCAGGCGAGGAATGGTTACTGCTTTTAGTGCTTTTTTGATGCTCTCGAGGATGGTCACAATTAAACGTGGAATCTTTTTCAAGAATCTGCGACTATTAAAACCCCTTCGCGCTGGCAACTGGCCCGCGGACCATAACGAGTGACCGAACGAGTACCATACACGATAATTTGTCGCTTTCTTTTTCCTTTGAACTCGTCGGTACGATAACACTGGATAGAAATTATTAACTGATCGTTCGTTTATCCTGGGTTACATTTAAATATACTTGAAACTGAGGAAATGTTGCGATTTGGGACAAGAAATTCTCGTCATTCCAGCGCAAGAGGTTAAAAAGCGTATTTTTACGCGGGGATCCAGCAAAGTGACTGATCTGACAATTGGATTACAATTTACTGTTGTAAATATCTGTTTCTTTCATTCTCTGAAATAAAAGTTTGTGTTTACCTGGATCCTGTCACACCAAGGAATAGAAGGAAACGAAAAAGTCGACTTCTTAGCCAAAGCAACAACAGACCGAACAAAAGAAGCCAACATCCCAATCCCACACCAAGGCCTACTAGCTTCAACGACCAAAGCGGAAAGAGAAGAATGGAACAGAATTTGGACTACGACAAATAGAACCAAAATACACGACATAGCACACCNACAAATCACCACCCAACACCTGCTACATGAATGCAGAAAATACCGAAACATAAGAAGTAAATACGGATTAAACCAAAACACTGCTCTAATCTGCCAGCAACAACAAAAAAACGTTCTCAACTACCTAAAGGAGAGCCAACTACTAGACCAGATATAAAGAGAAGATTCCAGCACGTCGCTAAAGACCTCGTAGTCGATGCGACTCTAAATATAATATAAAAATTGAAGTTTGTGTGTATTAATGTTATTATAAATATAAAAAAAATATAAATAAATAAGTTTATATAAATATATAACCCATATAAAAAAAAAGTTTGTGTGTATTAATGTTATTTTTATAAAGAAACACACAGACATTCATTTACAGTGTATGACTAACGAATAAATAAAAAAAAAAAGTACGTATAAAACGATGTGCAAACACATTGCAGACACTTGTAGATATTTCAATTTAAACAGACAACAGTTGCGTCAGAAAGGATGAAATCAGATGAACAATTTCGAGAACAAATTCGTGTTGTACCTCTCCATGCACAACAGCTTCGCTGGTGAATGGCAAACGCGGAGGAAAAACGCGGTGGCGCAGCAATATCGCGAAGAGGCAGGCTGTAGGAAGGCTTCTTAAAATTAATCTAATCAGACGTAGCAGGGCGCGCCTAAGTGGATTCGTACATTAACAGCAAGGGCGTTTAGCGAACGTATGCCGGAGGTAGCTTCGAGGCGTGTTTCAGCCTCTAGATTTACCTAGCCCTTCCACTACGGCCGTTCATTGACTTACCGAATAATTGGTAATTAGTATCCGCGCGCCAAGAACTTAAGTCTTAGCCTCCTTCGAGTATGCAATTCTTCCATCGCTCGTGCGAAGTTTTTAAAACTTTTTAAATTTTTCGTTTCGTAAAGTTTTCGAAGTGTTCCTTCCTTTCGACAGATATTTTGTTGAATTCTTTTGCACATGCTCCGATATGTTGATTTTATGCGCTTTTTTTTTTTTAAAAAATTGGAATGATTTTCATTTTTCAATTAAATTTTCCGTGTGATGCAATATGTATTTTGTAAATACATTACGGTTATATTTCACAAATATACTTTGCAAGTAAAATTTTATATTTTGTACTTTTATAATTTTGTAATTTTGTTATTGTATAATTTTATATTCAATTATCACGTCAAAAGTTAAACTTACAACTCACAATGAGAAAAACGTCAACAATACAAGTACAATACCTCAAACAATCTTCCAATACCTCAAAACAAAATGGAAATCTCCTCCTCGTTTAGAAGCTTCGTGGCTCTTAAAATATTTTAGAAAGAAATATTTAGAAATATTTAAATAATTAATATTTAGATTAATAATTAATTAATATTTAGAAATACCTTAAAATATTTCAGACCTAACTCCTTATTATAATAAAAATCCAATTGAATATAATAGAAACAATCCATGTTGTAACAATTTGTAAAATTATTACACGATCGTATTAATTGTCGCGTGAAGAGTGAAATTTACAACACAAAGTAAATACGAAGCACCTATCATAATCTCCAACAAAACAGAGTCTTCCTCCTTTAAAAGTTTACGCAAGTCTCGACAGAAGTATCGCGAGTCTAACTTTCAGTATCTAACGTCTTCCATCAACCCCTTAACCGCTAACGTCGTTCGCCACCGTTCCTCGCTGTACATCCGTTACCTCACCAATTATACCCCGAAGAACGTTACGACCACCTGCAACCCTCTTGGAGAAGAACTCTTAGCCATTCCCCCCCCCCCTCTCTCTCTCTCTCTCTCTCTCGTCCGACTGCTTAATATACACCCCAAGTAAGACTTGTAACGGTGTGAGAAAGGAATAAATTACAAATTACGTGGAAGACCCTGGACCATCTATCCGCCGCCGCCGCTCGGTCCGCGGCGGGCTAATAAACGGCGGGGAATTCAGGCGACGCGGCGCGCGCGGCGTGGCGCGAGAATATTAATTACCGAAATTGTGGACGGGCGCGCGTTAATCCGCCGCCTGGATGTTTCGCCACGGCGAAACGGAAGTCCGTCGTCTTAAGTTAATATCGCGAGGCGAGGCGAGTAAGAGGGCCTCGGGGCCGCGTCGGAAATTGCGGCTGAAGTTGGCCAGCAGGAGGAGAGGAATGATTAAAGTCGAGGCGACGCCACCCCCCGAGGGCGGCCGACGTCTTCGACGTCGAGGTTACCGGCAGACGAATCAATTAGTCTGACCGACGAGCTGACCGGCTAATTGCACGGTCAGGTAGCTGAAAAAATGCGGAGGAACTGGTGGTCCGAGGAGCTGGAGGAGAACGCGGGACAGAATTCTTCCGACAATCGGTCCACAGGCAATCGAGGAAATTTTAATATCGGTCCCGTTGAGATTGTAGTCTAGGCTAGAGACTAGATTGCCGATCATTTCGCGAGAAACCGTCAAAATGGTCAAAATTTATAATTTTCTATGGAATTTTTTTTTTTATATATTTATAACAGTGTATTTTTAGATAGTCGAATGATGTTTAATAAAATATATTAATGGAATTACCAAAATAGTCAGAATTTTTAATTTTCTATGGAAATTTTTTTATATTTGTAACAGTGTATTTTTAAACACTCGAGTGATTTTTGATAAAATATATTAATAGAACTACCAAAATTTACAGTTTACAGTCAAAATTTAAAATTTTCCATGGAAACTTTTTTTTATATATTTGTAACAGTGTATTTTTAGATACCCGAGTGATTTTGAATAAAATATATTAATAGAACTACCAAAATGGTCAGAATTTACAATTTTCTATAGAAATTTTCTTATATTTGTAACAGTGTTTTTTTTTTTTTTTTGTAACAGTGTATTTTTAAATACTCGAGTGATGTTTAATAAAATATATTAATAAAACTACAAAAATGTTCAAAATTTATAATTTTTTATGGAAATTTTGTTTTATATATTTGTAACAGTGTATTTTTAGATACTCGAGTGATTTTTAATAAAACACATCAATAGAACTATTAAAATGGTCAGAATTTACTTTTTTATATGGAAATTTTTTTTATATATTTGTAACAGTGTATTTTTAGATACTCGAGTGATTTTTGATAAAATATATTAATAGAACCACCAAAATGGTCAAAATTTATAATTTAAAGTATCATATATAGTATCATACACAGTAATTATAATTATTATAATATTTACTACATAATTATTAATAAATTCACTTTATTTTCTTGTAGCAATAATGTTACACTCTGTTCTTCGTTCTTTGTTCTCAAGCATTACACGAACGTTCAAGTTTCGCGACATTGATAAAAGAGATTTAATCGTGAACTTTGCCAATTGTGAAACTATGGATTTCGAATTATTTTATTTTGGAATGTTTCCTTCAATTGAATTTCTCTGTCTCGTTGAAGATAAATTAAAAAGTAAAATTGGACATTCAAAATTTACTGCAGTCATCTGTTCTAATACTCTGTATGGGTATTATTCTAGATAATTATATCAACGAATAATTTATTCAATTTTTCGCTTCACGTCAAAGATAATTGATGTATGTGTATCTCACGGACACCGTTACCCAGCATGGGTCACAACCCCCTAAGGTTAATATACAGTTAACGAAGAATTTAATGCACCGAAACCAGACGTACGTAAATTCCGATATAACGGCATTAAAAAGCAATTCTCGATCCTGTTTATTCATCTATCCAGTCTTTATTACCATTGCTATTGTTTCGATCGGTGTTTCTCGGAATCGATTATCATAGAATGAAGGAAACGTCACTCACAGGCTCATTAATAACTGTGAAGAATAATTTTCATAATTGAAATATTACTTTGAGAACATTTCTTTTTTTTTTTCTGGGTAAATTATAAAAATTATTTTATATTTTAATCAAATTAACTTGAAAGCAACAAAGAAAATAAAATTTCTGATAAGACTGATTGATTCGTTATTTCACTTAAAAAAAAAAAAAAAAAAAAAAAAAAAAACACTTGAAGCAAAAAAAAAAAAGAAAAAAAGTTAAAAAAAAAAAANCATTATTTTGTGAAATAAACGAGCATTAAAGTTCTATGACTTAAAAAAAAAAAAAAAAGAAAAAAGAAAAACACTTGATGCAACAGAAGATAGGAAAAAAAGTTCAAAACTTAAAACGTGAAGGTGATTAATAAGAGATAGAATGCACACTAGATTAAAAAGGTATTACAGTTTTACGTGACGAATGGAAACGATAACGTATTAGAAACTCCTATTTATTTCAGTCTCTCGTAACCTGAAACCTCCATTTCACGAAAAATCAGAAAATCTAAAGGAAATCCAAATTCTCCGCAATATAAATTTACAGTCTAACAATAAAAAATATAATCTAAAAAATTAATATTGTTATTAATTTAATAATGACAATTTAAAATAAATCCTGTATTTCATTAATTTAATAATAATTTAAAATAAATCCTATATCCTTGAAACCAGGATTCAATTTTTTTTTTTTTAACTATTCAAATAAAATAAAATTTAAATAAATTTAAACTTAAATTTAAATAAAATAAAATGGTATTAACTTAACTTAATACTATTCAAATAAAATATAACTCAATTTAAATAAAATGAAATTTAAGTAAATTTAAACTTAAATTCAAATAAAACAAAATGGTATTAACTTAATACTATTCAAATAAAATGTAACTCAATTTAAATAAAATGAAATTTAAGTAAATTTAAACTTAAATTCAAATGAAATAAAATCGTATTAACTTAACTTAATACTATTCAAGTAAAATATAAATTTTTCTCTCGTTTCAAGGCATGAGGAGGTTATACCGGTTTAAAACTGATCATTTTCAGCGACAAAAGGGCAGAGTTATTCGCGTTGAATTCGCAGAGATCGTCGCCCGCACAGCGACTCGAGAAAATCAGCTTTTGAACAGACGTTAAGTCCGTAACGAACGATCGTGTTTTCCCGCGATCGTTCGCCCTCAAAACATTCTTCGACGGTTTCCAAGCCGTCGCTGAAAGTCCAATGGCCGTACGTGCCCCGAAATAATCGCGTAAGCGAGCGCCGACCAACTCCATCCGCGGAATTCCCGATTCGGTCACGTGCAGCCTCGCTCAAATGCCTAACGATTGTCGTCGCTGCTGCTACACCGCGCATTCTCAATGCAACGGCTCTCTCTCCCTCCTCTTGCAACCCTCTTTCGGTCTAATTTTGCTAATGATCTAAATTTTATAGTTTCTTCTTTCCTCTCCCAATTTTTTGGCTTTTTTTTGGTAGAGTATGGTATTTAGAATATTTTTTTTTTTTTTTTTAGGGTAGAGGGGAAGGAATATAAATTTCACACAGTTTTTAATTAATCTAAAATATAAATTTTTCTTATGGCTTCGAACGTCAATTTTTGTTGTCATACTTGGAAAAGTGGTAAAGATAAGTGATAAAATTCCTGTTGTAACAGTTTTTTATGTAGATAAAAAAATATGAGAGCGACACACTATGCTTGATTGTTTTCAACGTTACGCTAGTGTTATCTAGAATACTACATTTATAAATTGTTATGATATATATATATAAATATAATATAATAATTTATTTATGAATGTAGTACTCTTAATTAATTATTACGTTCAAAGTGTAAGAGAGAGAGACAAAATTAAATGCACTTGGAATAAAATTTCATTTTTTTATTGAAAATTAATAAATCTCTCGAATTGGAATGAAGTGAACAGTTTCCTCGAAAGTTTTCTTCGCACTTGGTGAAACTAGAAAAAAAATATCAGTTACGATTTGTGAAAAATGATTTCAATTCGTGTAACACTAGTGTTGCAGTATTATACCAATAGAGATTTAGTCCATTCACTATTACTAAAAAAAACTTATTTATTTATTTATTTATTTTTTACAATTTATTAATTAAATTGGAATTAAATTAGAGAAACTAGAGTTTGCCAGAAGGATGTCAAGATTAACAGAACTATGGAATGAATCATTCTAGAAATATCAAAATTAACGACAGAAGAAACGATCGGCGATAATAAATAGAATCTCAAAGATCGGCGAACTTAATTTCGATTTTTAAAACTCGCGCATTCCAAAAAGAGAGAGAAAGATTAGAAAAAAATGCAGCTTATATCTAACTGTATCGCAGTTCCCATCCATTCGGTATCAGTTGAAATTCCTTCGAGGAACATTCGTTCTTCGGATACAAAGTGAAAAATCTGCTTATCTGAAAACTCTCTGTAACCATCGCGGTAATCGCTTGTAGAAGGAAGGTAGAACTCGCTAATCCGACAGTCACGGTTACGCAACGCCGTTAGAAACTAACTTTTCGTTTCCCAGTGTGCCGACCGACTGGCTGGCAATTTGGATCGGTCACGGATCGATTTATTCCGCAATTCAGCCCCGGCACCAGTCGCGTTCCGCTGTTAATGCGAGCCGCAGCGTATGAAATAATGCGTATTAAATAATCACGGACAAATCAAACGCCGGTGGACAGATCGTTACACACCCGCGGCGCGATCGAATAATTTTCGTGGCCTCTTACATTAACCTCGTGCGCTGAAATGACGTGCCACGCACGTCGACAATGTTTTGTCCCAAAATTGCAATATTTTCTCAGTTTTAATTATATTTAAGTATAACCTAAGGTATTTAAGGCAGAACAAATAGTAAATTTATCACTTCTCAATAAGTCATACCGACGAGTTCAAAAGGAGAGCGACGAATTATTGGGCACGGTTTGGTCACTCGTTATGGTCCGCAATCAGTCAAGTGGTTAATCGCCAGGACATTGCTCGTCGAACGCTCTGACGCTAGAACTATCGATGAGATCAGAGCATCAAATTTCCTTCAGAAACATTAAAATAAAATAAAAAAAATAGAGAAACTATCATTTATATTATATTATATTATGTTATATTCTACTATACTATATTATATTATATTATATTATATTATATTATATTATATTATATTATATTATATTGTATTGTATTATATTATATTATATT
>NW_025110141.1:31823-34831 GCF_011392965.1 Frieseomelitta varia
ATTATATTATATTATATTATATTATATTATATTATATTATATTATATTATATTGTATTGTATTATATTATATTATATTATACTATACTATACTATACTATATTATACACACAAATATCTTTCATATTTTAAAAATTATTTAAATCGTTAAAAATACACTGTTGTTGTGTCTATAAAATATTTATAAAAAAAGTTATGAATTGGTCATTTTGACCACTTGACGCTCGTCGAACGCTTTAACGCTAGAACTATCGATGATCAAAGCATCAAATTTCCTTCAGAAACATTAAAATAAAATAAAAAAATAGAGAAACTTTCATTTGTATTATATTATATTATATTATATTATATTATATTGTATTATATTATAGTATATTATATTATATTATATTATATTACATTGTATTATATTATAGTATATTATAGTATATTATAGTATATTATATTACATTGTATTATATTATATTATACACACAAATATCTTTCATATTTTAAAAATTATTTAAATCATTAAAAGTACACTGGTCTATAGAATATTTATAAGAAAAATTATAAATTGGTCATTTTTGATCTCTGATAGTTCTGGCGCTTTATTTTAACTCGACGAGCTCCTCCCATCGGTTCCCCCCTCCCCTGCGGGTGAATTAATAATTAATAGATAATCACCGGTGAACGCCGATTATATCCTGCAAACGCCGGACCGGTTCTACCTGCTAATGTAACAGATCGTCGATAATTTAATCGCCCCGCCGCGAGAAATCACCGGCCATCTTCTTCGTTTTACCCTTTTATATATACATATAGTATGTACGCTGATGGGCGTCCGCGGTTTGAACTTACTGTTCCGGTCGACTTAGCGTGAGATCGGAAGACAAGGAAGAGAGTGAAGGAAAAATTTCTTGTTTAGAGAGCACAGGGAGTCGTGAAAATTGTGGAATAGGTTTTAAATGAGGTCTTGGAACTGTTTCGAAAAATGTTACTTTCTTACTTTGTTGCAAGAATTCATCGACGAGATAGAATGAAGCTTGTAAAATATAAGAACGGATGGACGGATAATTTGTTCACCAGTATAACAATTCTCAATATTTGTAGTAAATATACCATTCGATGAATAGTATGTAAAATATAGAAATGAATTAAAAATTCAATCAAATGCTCTAAAATCACTTGTTTCCACTTTAATGTTTAAGGTTTGAGTCTGTTCCACGAGAACGCTATTCAAAAGTGTTTCTAAATCTGACAATTCTTTCTATAAAAGTTAAATATTTTTCTATATATCTAAAATCAGATATTATTCTACAAAAACAGATAGTCTTTTACAGAACAAAATTACAAGTTTTTACAAAACAGAAATACAAGTTCGAGAAGTTTTTTAAAACCAAAAAAAAAAAAAAAAACAACCCGTTAATTTCGATTTTCGGTTTAGAATTGAAATAAATTTGGATCAAGTGCTTCGGAATTCTAAAAACTGAAGTGAGCACGGTGTTTCATTTTTATCCCGCGAAATATAATTAAAAATAGAAAGAAAACGTTATACAAACACTTTATTAAAACGTCATAACCAGAATGTCAAAACTATAAATTTATTTAATTAACTGATGCCTGTCAGCGCAGTATCGCAGTGTACAATAACATAAATTCTGACACAATTAAATATTATTAACATTTCCATGCAGAATTAAATGAGAAATCAATCATTTATAATTTTGACATTTTAATTTATAACAGCGTCATTTCTATGTAACATTTTCTTTTTTTTTAATCGTAGAACCATTTGACGGAATAAAAATGAAACACCCTGTAGATATTGATGCATACTGAAATATAGTAGATATACATTATATACTCTGACCAAAACTTTTAATAAATTCGTAATTTTACATAAAACAAGGCTTCTTAAAGAAAACAATATTCATAATATTTTTTTACGTTGCAAGAGTAATTTTGCATTCAATTTAGATTCAGGCTGAAATCGTTTAGTTTAAAAATATCCTACAATTTTTCAAACGACGACATAAAATATTTCTGGCGTTGCCCTAATAAATGATACAAATGATTTCAAGCAATTCGAGTAATTTTACTTATTTTAAGTACGTATGCACATACTTGACATGATTCATCTATGTAACAAGTATATCTTAATAACCAGTTGACATTTCATTACGAGTGGCATTAATAATTAAATACACGTCGCGTGATTGTCAACCATTTTAGTAAGAATAAAATAAAATATCAATTTTTATCTAGCGCAATCGGGATCGTTCGAGCGAGAAAGAAAGAAAGAAAGAAAAGGAAACAGAATGCAAATTAATCGGCAACCGGATGACGAAGCATTGGAACATTCGAATGAAAATGAGACGTTTAATTTCCGATAATGATGCCGAACGAAAACGACCGTGCTGTTGCATATTTGCATTCCACATAAGTTATTTGCATCGCCGCCGGCTTGTTCCGCTCGCCAACACTCTATTTTAGCGCGCGTTGGGCCAAGAGAACGTTTAATCGATAAAATGCTTATAGATTATCGTGCCCCAGTAAAGGCGCCCTCCTCTCCAATCGCGATAAAGCGAACTGACAACGTATAATCTGACCGCGAAATCTGAAAATCTCCTTCTTCCTATGACGCGACCGGTTCGAATTTAATTGATTCGAACCCCGGTACTACGAATCTGGAGAGTTTGTCAAGTGACTTTACCTTCGGTTGATATAGCGAATTCTTCAAAAACAGCAGAAATTGAGAAACACAGAGATGTTGAGATCTTCTTTCGTTTGATGTATGAAATTGCACCGAACTTTTGCGAAGAAAAAAATGATTTGTATTCGTGGAGATGTAGCAACCGGACGTTGAAGATCAGATACCTCGTAATGTATAATTTCGAAGAAAATGAGAAAATTACCAGGATGAGAAGTTCCTAGAATTATATTAAAATTTGAACTTTTCAAAAAATAACTAATGACCGGAGATCGAAGATCGACGGCCTTTTATTTGGGAGAAAATAAGAGAAACAA
>NW_025110141.1:34891-175462 GCF_011392965.1 Frieseomelitta varia
CACTAGCAAACCGGAAGTTGAAGATCAGACTCCTCATAATGTATAATTTCGAAGAAAATGAGAAAATTACAAGGATGAAAAATTCCTAGAATTACATTAAGATTTGAACTTTTCAAAAAATAACTAATGACCTGAGGTCGAAGATCGACGGCCTTTTATTTGGGAGAAAATAAGAGAAACAAAATAATTTATTTAGTATTTGTGTCACAAGTGATCGTGAATTTCGAGGAAAAGCACTAGCAAACCGGAAGTTGAAGATCAGACTCCTCATAATGTATAATTTCGAAGAAAATGAGAAAATTACAAGGATGAAAAATTCCTAGAATTACATTAAGATTTGAACTTTTCAAAAAATAACTAATGACCTGAGGTCGAAGATCGACGGCCTTTTATTTGGGAGAAAATAAGAGAAACAAAATAATTTATTTAGTATTTGTGTCACAAGTGATCGTGAATTTCGAGGAAAAGCACTAGCAAACCGGAAGTTGAAGATCAGACTCCTCATAATGTATAATTTCGAAGAAAATGAGAAAATTACCAGGATGAGAAGTTCCTAGAATTACATTAAGATTTGAACTTTTCAAAAAATAACTAATGACCGGAGATCGAAGATCGACGGCCTTTTATTTGGGAGAAAATAAGAGAAACAAAATAATTTATTTAGTATTGAAGTATTTGTGTCACAAGTGACCGTGAATTTCGAGAAAAATAACTAGCAAACCGGAAGATCGTGCTCTTCACAACGATTAATTCCGCGAATACAAGAAACATCTTCTCTTGGTTGTAATTAAGATTCGATAGTTCTATAAAAATAACTAACGACCGGAAGTTGAAGATCAACGTCCTCGTTGCGTCTAATTTCGTGGAAAATACGAGAATCATCCTCGATTCCGCGTTATGCAAGCGTATTACCAGCAATTTCGTTGAACGATTGCGTTCGATAATTAAGGATCGATACGTGAACTAGCGGAGGATCAACTAGGCAGAGGTAAGCGCGATAAGACTAACGGTGGGATTAATCTGACCGCAAAATCTCGGGGTGGCTCGTTTCGTTTTAATAGAATTTCATTCAAGTGAGAGGCTAGCGTAAACTCGAGCGTCGTGTACCCATTAACGCAACGTGAATTTATATCCGGCTCTAATAACGCGGTAATTACGAACAGGCTTTATTGTTGAGTTCGATTAAAACATCGTCGCCTAGAAGAGTTGATCATTCTCGAGAGCAATCTGCGTGCCAAAATTTCATTCCAAAACAATTTTCTTGCCTTCAGAGCTCCGAATAGCAACCTGTTAACTAGGTTGTTTTCCTGATCAAAAGTTCCTCTTTTGCAGATGAAAAATTGTCGACGTTCTGTTGAAACTTTTTTTTATTGAAAAAGAATCGTGTAACAAACCACGTTGGGGTCATTTAAAAAAAAAAAAAGTGTAAAACGCGTGTTTATTTTAACAAGATCACGAGTTCGTTTCTTTCAAACACAATTTTTAAATCGTAGGAAGGATACTTTCATTTTTGAAAACTCTACGAATTTAAGCTCTAAAAACATTGAGAAATTTTTTTCACGACTATTATCTTGAAGATTAAAGTTTCTCCTAAGCGACAAACTTGCAATATGATTTTCTTTACAATTTTATTGAACGTTGAACATTTGGGGGTTAGAAATATTTGGACCTTGATATTCAACGTTCAATGAAATCACGAAGAAATTATACAGTCCTTGTGAAGAGGAGACTTCAATCTTCAAGATGATGTTAAATTTAGTCACGACAGAAATTTTCTAATGTTCTCAGAGACATTTGAAGTTTGACAATTTTCGAGAGTGAAAGTATCACTCACTTTCCTTTGAGTCTTTGAAAGAAATGAACTCGGGACTATTAACCACTTGCGCTGGCAACTGACTGCGGACCATAACGAGTGACCAAATACCGTATACAATAATTCGTCGCTTTCTTTTTGAACTCGTCGGTATGATATCACTGGATAGAAATTATTGAGAAGTAATAAATTTATTATTTGTTTTGCCTATTTTGTTTTACTTAAATATTTACTTAAAACTGAGAAAATATCGCATTAATATATGCAATAATTATATTAATTTTGGAAAAGAAAAATTCTCGGTTTCATCATTGTTGGCGAGTTCAAAGGTAACGATTCGTAAATTATGATAAAATAACTGGGTTGAATGATAAAGTACGAAATTCAAGAGATCGACCCACCGGATGCCACAAATTCAACTCGTTCTCCTCAGTTAACAGGTTAAACGCTTTAAATATGTGAGTTAATTGGCCCCGTTGTGTATACTGTCCTCCAGCAACAGTGAAAAATGTTAAAAGGTTGAAATTTCATAAAACTCGTAGTACGTCGAGCGTATGTCTGAACTGCCGATAATAATTCGTCTCGCTCGTGGGCTAAATCATTCGCTTTATATTCAACAACGTTTATTATTAATCCTCGTCGTTGCGGGGAAAGAACGCGATACGATAATGTTTCCGCCGTTCCGTATTATAAGCTTTCGCGTTGCGAAAACCGGTCGCGAGCGCGAAATACACTTTATTTTCCCGATATTTGCATACGTCGAGATCGTTATTTCTCAATTTCAGTTACCGTAGCGCGCGAACAAAAGAAACAGGAGAAGCGGCAAGAAAATAGGTTGAAAAACCCGCCGAGTTTTGCCACGCGTAACGCGCATGCGCGCCAACTCCAAGCCATCGCGGGAAAAATCGATCGAAATTCGAAAGAGTAGAATTAAGTAAAACAAAATAGGCGAAACAAGTGATAAATTTATTACTTCTCAATAATTTCTATCCAGCGATATCATACCGACGAGTTCAGAAAGAAATACACGAATTATTGTATACGGTATTTGGTCACTCGTTATGGTCCGCAATCTGTTTGCCAGCGCAAGTGATTAACCTCTTGCGCTTGAATGACGTGCCACGCACGTCGAGAATTTTTTTGTCCCAAAATTGTATTATTTTCTCAGTTTTAAGTATGTTTAAATAAAACAAAATAGGCAAAAGAAATAATAAATTTATTTACTTCTCAATATGCAGTGATATCGAGCGATATCGTACCGACGAGTTCAAAAAGCGACCAATTATTCTATACGGTTTGGTCACTCGTTATGGTCCGCAATCAGCTGCCAGCGCAAATGGTTAAACGACAGATATTTCGTAGTCCCGTTGGAACGAGACGAAAGGTGTTTGCCTTTAGAGGAGCACGGTCTGGAAGTCATTTCTGCGGCAAATCGTGATAAGCCTCTGGGAAACCAGAAACCTAAATTCAACTCGAACGTGTGACTCCGCTTGCGATCGTTAAAACCGACCAAATCGTTTCGGCAGGCATCGTGGAAAAATTTTCTTCAACCACGCCATAGCTGCTTAACTTCTAATTAAAAGAAACGATCTATCGATTAGAAATTAGAGCAGTGAAATAATCTGCATGGTTAAACGGCGTGAGGGAAGCGAATGAATTCACGGTTGTTCACGTCGAATTACTGTCATTTTTACACTCGCGAAAACGTGAATGTATTTATAATATATACGCGCGATTGCAACTTCGATACGCTTACGCGCGCACGTGACCGACATCGTGCAAACACGCCGCGATAACACATGGAAACGGGAGCGATTTCTAAAGTTCGATCGCGTATTTATGCGTGACGGCGAAGGCAAAGTTTACTCGTTCGGTGACAGTCAACACAGGTGTACCGATGCACCGCTAATTACTGTTGGTAATCAGATGTCTGACCGACGTAGCAAATTGGCTAGTTACCAGTTGCGCCAATAGTCAATACCGCGCTCATCGATCACCAGCCGCGGACCGGGCTACAATTGGTTCGCTGATATGTTCAAACAATTTACGTTGATTTCGGCTTGCACGCCGCCCTCTGTACAATTGCATCGTGTTTTACTAGTCCTAGGGAATTTGCATTCCATCCTTCTGTCAATCCCCTAATGTGTCTTCTGGTATTTACCCTTTTACACGTAGAGAAACAATTTATTCTTTTTTTTTTTTTTTATCACAGAATGTTTATCCAGTCCGAATATATCGGTTTTAGTTGACAAAAGATAAATACAGTCTCAGATTAATTAATACGATAAAATATGGCTCTATGATTGTATTAGCAGAATAATTTCACGCTACAATGACAGAGTAACCAGAATAACGCTGCATCTTGCACATGTGTTTCCCACGAAAATCATTTTCTTAAGTCCCCTCGAACGTTCATTTACCGGGATTAATTTTCTTCGCTAATTACAGCATGTTTCTCCCACGTCTTTCATGCCGAGAGCCGAGAAAACACCGCTCTCACACATACACACCAACGTTTCTATCATGTCTGTTAAAGTCTCCAATCCATCAAGGCACGAAACCAAGGAAGTTTTTCCCACCGAGAAAGAGATCCGTCCGAAAAGTTGTTCTATTACCGACGAAAGTTTATTCCAACTTTTCCCCACTCTCTTTTAACAACCAGAACATCCATCGACCGAACATCCGCATCGGCGGATCAATTTACCAAACTTCCGTGAAACTTCCGGAAACTCCTAATAACGGAACCGATGTTTACGGAGCTATGTTGCACGTCAGCGCGGAGGGCACGCTCGGCACGCTCTTCGCGATGACGAGACGAATAACCCATTAGCTTTGTGTAACGTGGCGGCGGACGCGCGGCCTCGTATCGCACTGAATTATACGGCGAATTACATTAATACCGGATGACAGAGATTCCCGGCGCGCGACGGATCACCAGCGTGCGCATATCTACCAGAGGTCTGTGTTTCACGTGCTTGAAATAAATACGCTTTTATTAAAAATTACGTGGACTCACGTGTCCATGTATTTAAATATATATAATACTTAATATTAATTTAAATATAATGAATATTAATATTAATATTAATATTTAAATATATTAATATTAATATTAACATTTAAATATATTTAAATATTTAGTACACTGTATATTTGTATATTATATTTTATATATTAGTATATTGTAAATATTATAATACGTCCACGTATTTAAATATATTTTATACACACGTCTGCCTTAAAATAAGTACTGCATTCATTTTGAATGAATGAGAATGTTAAATGATGCTTCATATATACATTAAAATATCTGAATGTCTGCTACATAAATATATTCTATCAGCATCAGGCGCATGAATTTGAAAATGCTTTGTCGAGTCAAAAGCTTCTAGTGAATATGAAAATTGACTAAGCCTGTGACGAAGATTGTTCAATTAAAGAACGTTTTGCCAGCATCGTCTTCTTTATTAATTATCAAATTAGCCGCCTCAGGCGCACCTGCGTCAGCGCATGCGCTTTGGCCACATGCTCGTCGGACGCATGCGCACACGCCTGATGCAACCGCGCATTTCATTTGAAGATTGCAATTCCTGTGTAGAAAAACACGGAATGTGTCTCGTTCAATTGTAAAAATCTCCAAAGTTGTCCATCATTTTATGTTTCATGAGAATTTGCTAATTAAAGAAAATAAATGAACGTCTACTGTACATACATCCATTTTGTTGTCTATTGCTCGACGTTTAAGGATTTGCTAATTAAAGAACATGTGTAGAATATATAATATATACAAATAATATAAATTTATATGTAATATGATTTATAATATTATTTATAATAATTAAATTTATATTATTTGTATATTTGTAATATATATAATATAATATATATATAATTAAAGAACACATATAAAATATATAAATTGTACAAATAATATAAATTTATATATAGTATATGTAATATATATTATTTGTATATTTATAATATATATAATTAAAGAACACATATAAAATATATAAAATATACAAATAATATAAATTTATATATAATATGTAAAAGAACATCTATAATAAACATATACGTATATATTTATGTTTAATATTAGAAAATATATTTAATATTATATATATATTTAACATTATAAAGACACAAACGTGTATTAAGAACACGAATTTCAATTCCTTAATGCATGTACCACGTGTACACTTGCGTTTTAGTAGACGTTCAAGAGATCTCCAGTATCCGCATCTGCCAGGGTCAGGCCCTGGCCTGCCACCAAGTTTTCGCATAATTTTCAAATAAAGTCGAATATTTCCCCCGGCTGAAACTAACGCGGTAATACTCTCGCGGTGAGAGAGGGAGAGAGAGAGAGAGAGAGAGAGAGAGAGAGAGAGAGAGGGGTTGTGCAGGTTGTAAATCTCTGAAGTGGCTTTCGCGTTGTGTGTAAAGATTTCCAACCTAGGGTCGCTAAGTTAGACAGAGATGAAGCTTTCCTTTTTTCTCGCGCGCTTCTTGAAACGGGATGGTTGGTTCTTCCACTTATTTCTGGCTCGACGACCAAGAGGAAGAAGATAAAAGGGCCAACTTTAATATTAAGGCAATAAACCGGCGCAGCCTTGAATTCTTCCGGGCAATATATCTTCTATGACGTCGCGGTTCCTTCTAGTAAACGTTGCTCCTAGAATCCACTGCTTTCCTTAGTCGCGCTGTGGCTAAACGCCGCGCCGAGTGGCGAGATATGGTACAAGTATTGTCCCCTGTTAAATCGTTACGCTCCTGCGTAGGATGAAATTTCTCGCACGCGCGTATTTTTCATTCCGTTTGTTCGAAAGAGGAGATAATTGTTCAAGATCAAGTGCATTAAATTTCAAGTACCATTTAATATCGTGAGAACGAAACGTAGAATCTGTGATTCTTCTCAAGCAGAAGATTTCATTAAAAAAAAAAAAAGAAGAAAGGAAAGAGAGGCGTCCGTTTCCTTTGGGAATGTAAATTAATCAATCAAAGGTCTGTTATTTTCTCTTTCAACCGCGTACTCAACATCAGTTTACTCGTTTCGCGGATATTTTCAGGATTTCGCCTAGCGATACCACTGTGATTCACTTCGGTACACAAAGCGCGCGTCATTTTCGCAGCGTGCAGATGCTAGCCTGACGTGATTCACGCCTTCCAGAAAAAGCTTCTCTCAATCTTCGACCTACATTTTTCGAGACGTAATCCTTTATGCAAACTCGTAAATCTCGTCTTCCGACCCGGCACGGCTCGGTGGAATTCCCGCCAACGCGAATCCCCCGCGAACAAGCGGATGAATTTCAAACAACGAGGAAATTGCAGAATTTTCCTTTGCCAAATTTTTCTCCCTTTTCTGTCTGGTTTGCAGTTTCGAAGTCTCTCGCAATTTGTTCAGACGGTCGAGGAACGAGATAAGAGCCGGCTCTACGAATTCCACGGACCGCCTCTTAATTCGCAATTGCACAAGCCTTTCATTGACCGAGTCAAGTGAATGACTCACCGCGATCTTCGAGACATTAATTAATCGTACTACTTCTCGCCCAGCCGAGATCCTCTCTTACTTTCTTGCCAGGGGGCAGACTTATGCCAGTGGCTTTGCCAAGCTTATTTCACCGCAACGTTCCCTCCGTGAATTGACCAACTCCAATTGACGAATAATTAATTGACGGAAAAAAAATCGAAAATGTTAAAAGCTGATTGTATGAAGATGTAATAAATAATTAACAAGATTATAATAATTAATCAATAAATATATAATAATATATTAATAATAAATTAATAATTAAATAATAATATTAAATATAAATAATAATATTAATAATAAATTAATAATTAAATAATAATATTAAACATAAATAATAATATTAATAATAAAATAATAAATTAATAATTTAAATGAAAATTCTGATCTGTAATACTTAGTTTCATTTGAACGATTACGGAAGATCGACAGTGGATAAAACAGCGCCAAAAGAGAAATAAAGGAAAGTCGATACAACAGAGGAAGCGGGAATTCAATTTTGACGAAGAGAGAATATATTACGTTACGTCCAATTTGACGAGATTTTTTCCTAATTATTTGAGAAAAGAAAGAGCAGAGGAAGCTCGAATTTAATTCCTAAAGGGATAATGAATATTACGTTACGTCCAATTTGCCAAGACTTTTTAATTGTTTAAATGATTAAACGAGATCAGAGAGAAAACGCATAGACAAAAGGTAGTAGATCGACGGTAGTAGGAAATGAATTGAATTTAATCTCTAAGAAGATAAAGAATATTGCGTTGCATCCAATTTGCCAAGATTTTTTTTTTAATTATTTGAATAATTAAACGAGATCGAGAGGAAGTGTGTCTATGAGAGAGCAAATTGTCGCGACAGAGGAAAGTTGAAGTTTAATTTTCTGAGAAGATGAAGGATATTACGTTCTATCCAATTTATCGAGAAGATAAAAATTTACTTTAATCATTCGAATGATTAAAAAAGCTCGGAAAAAAGATGAACGAACGAAAGAGTAATAGAAGAAACGTCATTTTTGTTTACGTCTAAACATTCAGATGTTTCGATTTATTTGTGTAACTCTCCGAGAGCGTACAACTCCAGTTTCAATCGAGATCATCGATATTTCAATATAAATCCTCATTTTAAAAAACGAGAGATTTGATTTTCAACTTTCGAGAACCAATTTGAATGTTGAAACTGTTTCTCTACAAGACCGACGTAATTATGAAAGATCAGAAGTATGAAACGGTACCAAAAAAAAAAAAAAAAAAAAAAAAGAAAGAAGATCGACCGTAGCGTAATGTGAACGGATACTCGAATATAGTTTCCACAAAGATGGAGAAAATTACGTTATAACCAGCGGGATAAATTACATTTGGACAACTTTCTTTGCCAAGGATCAGAAGATTTCCCTCGTATCGTTCCCAGATCGATTACAGAGAGACGTTCCCAGCGTGGAAACGTTGATTTCTCTCGGTTGCGGGGAAGGGGAATACCCGTTCGACCAATTTCCTTCCTCGATATCTCGGCATCCGTCCAATAATTATCGTTTTTTTCTTCTCGCGAGACAGGCATCAGGGAATGGGAGAAAGGAATAGAAAGCTGAATAAGAGTACAGAGAAAGAAAGAGAGAGGGAACGTTTGGTCAGACGGGGTTCGACTGTTGCCAAACTCTGCAGGCCGCATTGCAGATGCACGTGCCACCCCCGTACGGATTTTCGATTTCATTTACTTTGTTTTCGCCGAGTTTCTGCGGTCTCGGGCCAGCGAAGAAAGACGAGCCTAGTTAACCGGACTAAAATCTGGCGTGTGCCGAATTTATTTGCACGGGAAAGTAGGGAACGAATTTCAAATGTAAAATGGGGCCTTTCTGTTTCTCCAGTTTCACGTTGACGTGTGTATAATAAATTCAACTTCATTCGAGTTTGATTCATTCGTAATCCATTGATCCTTCACGACGTTCTACAGATTTCCTCGTAGTCTCGTCCAGTCACAAGTTCGCGATCAATTCTTTGTTTAATCGTCAATTTGCTGACTCTGATTATTAACCACTTGCGCTGGCAGCTGATTGCGGACCATAACGAGTGACCGAAACTCGTATACAATAATTCGTCGCTTTCTGTTTGACCTCGTCGGTATGATATCACTGGAGAGAAATGATTGAGAACTAATAAATTTATCACTTGTTTTGCCTGTGTATTTGGTTATACTTAAATATATTTAAAAGTGAGAAAATATTGCAATTTTGGGACAAAAAATTCTCGACGTGCGCGGCACATCGTTCCAGCGTAAGAGGTTAAATTGCGCTGGCAACTGATTGCGAACCATAACGAGTGACCAAAACCGTATACGATAATTCGTCGCTTTCTTTTTCAACTCGTCGGTATGATATCATTAAATAAAAATTATTGAAAAGTAACAAATTTATTATCTGTTTTGCCTGTGTATTTTGGCTATACTTAAATATATTTAATATATTTAAAATATATATTTTATAATATAGTTAAATATTTATAATAGTATAATATATCGTTAAAATAAATATATATATAATATAGTTAAAATATATTTAAAACTAAGAAAATATTGTAATTTTGGGAACCAAAAATTTTTCTGGCGCAAGAGGTTAATCTCGATCTCGCTTCGTATCAATTCTAAAATTGAAGAATTTTATCCATCTGTATATCGACGATCCAAGGATCCAACGAATTGATACATTAATACAAAGATCAATGAGTCAATGCATTGCAAATGCATCGAGTGGATGATCCGTGTACCGCGAAACCCCCGAACGAGAATGAAGTCCGCGAGAGAGGGAAGAACACGGACGATCGCGATCCGGGGATGCGCGGCTCGCAGGGAAACCTGAGCCAAGCGAAATCTCGGCAACACCCGGAAGACGTTTCTCCCCCTCCTCCGGCGCGGTTCATCGACCACGAAGATCAAGGCATGGTTGTGTCTCGCCCGTCCTCAAGAATTCCGGACCGAGGCCGAAGGGTCCTCGATCTCTCTCTCTCTCTTTCTTTCTCTCTCTCTCTCTCTCTTTCTCCTTTTCCACCGGCGGCGACTCGTTGCCCCCGCGGCCGTGGGGCGCTGCTACTCGTGAAATTAATTAACAACGCGTCCGTGGGTAGCGGCGCGTCGTCGTGACACCCGGAGTCAGCGTCGGCCGGAAGCCGATAGGTCATGCACGTGTCGCCGAGCTGAATCGTTAATCCGACGGTGGCATGCACACAGACACGCGCGCGCGCGCGCGCGCGTATCGGAAATAGTTAGATGGTTGCTTCGAGGGTGCTTCGTGTCGCGAGGCTGGCAAGTAGAAAGAGCCATCCCGAAAGAGTGTGTAACCCACTCCCCCGCCGCTTCTCCGCTTTTAAGGGACGAAGAGGGAGCGTTTCAATGGCGGGTACCGATGGTCGATCACCCGTGCCTCCCTTTTCTTTCTCCCCCCCCCCCTCCCCCCATCTTCCGTCTCTTTTCATCCCCGCCGCTTTTTACCTGAAATCGCACGAAAGCCGCGTGAATGGAAATCTGGAACACACCGAGTTCGGCGGATGCATCGATTTTTCTTTTTTTCCTTTTTTTTTTTTTTTTTCTTCTTTGTGCCACCAGTGGGGGGTTGAAACGCTCGGTCGGAACAGTGTTTTTTTTGGATTTGATGGAAATACGCGGTAGTGTACGTTGGGATTGATCTCGAGTATCGATTAAGTTGTATCGAGTAATTGGAGGATTGTTATTTTGAACGATTCTGTTGCAATGAGTGAGCAAGTAAAAAATACTGAGAGCAAGGAAACAATACGTATGAGAGGTTATCAAAATCACGGGAGAAATTGTAAAAATTATTGCTAACAATTTCCATGAGGAAAGGCAGAGAGAAGGGGAAGAAGAGATAACGCGGGCCTAGAAAGAAGAGGGCAACAAATTGAACATAGGGACACGAAGTAAAGTGAAAGAATTGGGTTAAGATATTTAAGTGAGCAAAAGAATAACATAGAGTTAAAGTAAATTTAAGTGTAGGGTGAAGCGAAGTAGGTTATAAAATGTACTACAGACAATAGAAATAGAAATTTAGGGACAAATGCGAAAATGTGCAATGTTTAAGAGACTTAACCAAATGTAAAAACCAAAAAAGCCAATTTCAAGGCGAAAGAGGCTAAAATAAAAATATATACATACGTACTAACAATTTCTATTGTAATATGATATTGTATTACTATTAATAATTATTAATAATTATATAACTATTAATAACTAATTAATAAATATAACAACTATTAATAATTATACATTGACACTTTAATTATCATCGTATTTGCTAATGATTTCTTAGAATTTGATTAGGACAGTCAACGCGTTCATCGATCTCGACATTTTGACGACTTTTGAACCTGACCTAGCCAACTGAAAATTTCATATACCCGGCCATAAAGACAGCTGCGCGAATAAAAATTATCTGGTGCGATAAACAAAGGATAGAAAGAGCTTGGATAAATTGGGAAACATTTACAGATCGGTGTTGACCAATGATATTTGCTGGTAATCTGGCTTATTATTCCGAACGGTCTTTCTCCGAGGATTATTTCTGCCTCGCCAGTGTGCTGTATTCACTTCATGAAAGCTTTTATATCGGCTAACAGAGATTTTCTCCGACCTCGGTTTTATACCACACCTTCTTCGATTTCTTTTCTTTAAAAGCTGGCACGGCTCGCTTGGCTTACTGCAGGTCAAACGAACGGTGGTATCGATCAAGTACCCTTAGATTTCTGTTAAATAAAATTAACTGCAGCTATTTGCATCGACCTTGCATCGATTCTGCTCCCTGTAGACCGAGATTATCGTGGTACACTTCATTCTTCGAGGAAGAAACTTTTAATAAAGAAACAGTGAAAATTTAGTTACATATAAGTTTTGCTAGTATAAACAGAAAACTTCGTAATAATTGATAGATCGTGAAACCTCGGAAATAAATCATAAATAAATGAATTAAGATAAATTTCGGCGTGTGGATAAATATACTTGAAAAGTTTACATTGTAACATTATAACTATTGTAATTGGCAGACATGTACATGTGTATTTATGAAGCATTTAAATGTGATAACGTAGACAAAGTATCGTTCTTCCTTAATTTGTTCTTTAGTGTCAATTGATTTTTGTGACATAATACACATTAATTATTTCATTAGTTATACGAATATATGAATGAGGAATATAAACCTCTAAATCTATATTCCATCAAATCAGATTGATAAAAGTAACAAAGTATGAATCAAACCAACATTTAGACCTAATGAACTACTCCGTTTTTATACTGAATCCCATTTTCAATTTCCTATTAATTGTATCGATCAATTCTACAAGTGTCACTCTACAATTTTATTACTAATCTCTGCCAGGAAAAAATGTAAAATTTAATAACTTAAGTGTTTCTTTTCTCCTCTTAACGTAATTACAAATTAACTAACTCATTAAATCTGAATCTAAAGTAAGAGAACACAAATCAAACCAACATTCAGACTAAAGAACCAATCAATTTGCCTCCTTTCAATTTAATTGTATCAGTCAGTTCTATCTCGCCGCATAGAATAAAATATAAATTGACAATTTTATTACTAATCTCTACCAAGAAAAATGTAAGATTTTTCTAATCTAATATTTGCAGACTAACAAATTCACTGAGTTCAAATACAAGCAAATAGAGATATGAATTAACAACAGAAACTTCATCGTAAAATCTATATTTCGCCAAGTGTAACAAAACATCGAGCCAAAGGATTCAGAGCAAAGAACTAATTCGTTTCTGTACTATCGTTAATTGTATCGATCAATTCTACAACTATCGCGCCGCGTAAACGGTAAATCGTTCAAACACGTGATAACGTTAAGAAAGACGTACGGCGCTCGAAGCGGTTAAAGCAACGTTCCCAATTAACTCGAGCTTCCACGACGCCCTATACGAAATAGGAGAGAACAGCATTCGAGACCAGATCGGCAGGATCCGGCGCAATTAGAGAAATAATTGACAATTAATCAGGCGAGGCCGTGGAAAAATTCAAGCGTCTCTCCGCCCTATAGTTTCTAAATTCCTGGCGAATTTCGTTCGGTTACCACGCAACTTTGGTAACTGCGCGACTGATGTCTCATTAAGTCACGTTACTGCTCGACAAACGGGTTAATTAACTGACGTAATCGTCCTCCTCCTCCCCCCCCCCTTTTTCGTCTCTCGTTGACATAACGAGAACGCGAGATCACCGAGGAAAAAGAAAGTGGAACATTTGTTTTCTCTCTCTTGTCCTTTTGTTTCATCTCTCGAGCGATGACAGTTGATTTAAGCTTGTTTTGACATTTTAGATCATTGTAGGTAATCCTTAGTTTACAATATTTGACAAAGCTGGCGATGAACTGAAGTTTATTTATCAGAAATTCGTTTGCTTGTGGTTTATTGCATGTTTAATCATTTTTCTATGTATATATTGTACATGGAGGGAGATTATATTCGTGAATTTTTCTTTCCTTTCTGAAGAAAATTTTTATTTTAAACTCGACTTTGAAAATTAATTTTATAATGAAAAATTTTAGAAAATTTAATTTTATATTGTAATGTAAAATTTTAGAAGACTTAATTTTATATTGTAATGTAAAATTTTAGAAAATTTAATTTTATATTGTAATGTAAAATTTTAGAAAACTTAATTTTATATTATAATGTAAAATTTTAGAAAATTAATTTTATATTGTAATGTAAAATTTTAAAAAACTTAATTTTATATTGTAATGTAAAATTTTAGAAAGTTAATTTTATATTGTAATGTAAAATTTTAGAAAATTAATTTTATATCGTAATGTAAAATTTTAGAAAATTTAATTTTATATTATAATGTAAAATTTTAGAAAGTTAATTTTATATTGTAATGTAAAATTTTAGAAAATTAATTTTATATTGTAATGTAATATTTTAGAAAATTAATTTTATATTGTAATGTAAAATTTTAGAAAATTAATTTTATATTGTAATGTAAAATTTTAGAAAATTTAATTTTACGTTGTAATGTAAAATTTTAGAAAACTTAATTATATATTATAATGTAAAATTTTAGAAAATTAATTTTGTATTATAATATAAAATTTTAGAAAATTAATTTTACATTATAATGTAAAATTTTAGAAAATTAATTTTATAATGCTTCATTAAGTAAAATGAAAAATTTTCTTTCACATTTTCCCAAAGCCAGAAACAATTTAGGCGTGAACGAAAATTTGCCCACAAATGTTCAAAATTCATGCATAATAAAAACATGTGAGAACTCACTTCGAGAAACAAGAGAAAACGAATAAACAATAAAGCGAATCGGTTTTTCTGTCTCATTTCCCGTCCCCTTTTGTCTTCGTCGCAGCCGCGGCTTCCCTCTCCGAGGAAACTTCAATAAGCGATTTCCAGCTGGCCGAGAGAGGTCACAGAGAGGGCGAAGATTGCTTTAATAAAGAAGCAAACCGGCGAGTTTCGGGCTTTAACGCGAGTCAACTGCGCTGAATAAAGCGCGTCTCGGGACTTCTGGGCTGCTCTTTTCCACCGTTGGAACCGAGGCCGTTACAGGCGACAGAATTTTCCAATAATAAATGATAAAGCGACGCGAAATCCGATTCGAACGTGATAAATCTATCTAGCTAGGGGAGAGGGGGAGGTTCGCCCTGTCTGGCCGTTGAATTTATTGCTTTCACGGAGTGTATCTGTTGTGATATTGTTCCGGTCCCCGGGATTCTTTATCAATTGACTTTCCCCTCCTCCCCGATGTTTCTTCCATTCAGCTGCAGAAACGGCTCGATTGCTGTTTAAGTCGGGGAAGTTTGTCCTCGTACTGAAAGTTCCGAAGAAGCATCGTCGTCGAATTTTTAGTTCGAGATGAACTTAAATCTCGTTGATGCTTTTGCGAGCAGCGTAATTTGCAGAGTTGAAAGTTTATATTTCTCCGAATTAATGGGAGTGTGAACGTAAATTTTTAGAATGAATGGAAATGTACGTTTCTTTTCCAACGATGCGGCAAACTTTCTGACATGAATTTATATGAATTTGTCGGGTCATAGTTTATCTAATTGGAGTTCGCATAATTTGATTTTCCTTTCTACTTTTTCATTCATATATACATAAAACACGTATTATGTGAATTTGTTGTAGAAATTTCCTGTAGAAGTCCTGTCATAAATTATATGTGCTTACAGGGCTTCTTTCGATGTAATGTTAATCTTTTGGACAAACTTTCATTTGATATTTTTCAACATTAACCATATTTCGAAAAATTGTGCGATACAGTTTTCAAATTACAATATTCTTGTTCGGTTCAACGATTGAATCTTCGATTCGACAAGATTGTACGATTTGTACAATTTTGTAATTTTAATATTAAAAATTATTAATTTAATATTCAATATTTGAAATTTTAAATTGAAATTTTCCCAGGACTCTAAAAAATTGAATTCAGAGATCAAAAATATTTGCCTGTAGAAGTCTGTCGAAAATCATACGTATAGGGCTTCTTGGATACATCTTAACCTTTCGAAGAAACTTTCATTTCACGTATGCTGACATTACTAAACTCCGAAAACAGCGACTTTAAGATATACGTACGTGTCGTACAAGGCTCGAAAGTTTCGTTACGTAACGTTTTGCATGTTTTCCTGCGCGCGAGCAACGGCAGCGAGAACAAACGTGTTTAAGCCCTGCTCCGCGATCGAGACGCGGAAGAACGGTAAAAAGTTGCTCGAGGTGCATCCACTTCGACAGGAAGGGCGGAGAGAACGATGCACATTGGACACAGTTCTGCACTCTGCACGAAAATTGAAAAAGTTGAACGAACGAAAAAATACTTGAAAAACTTCCGCCTTGTCGACTATACTCCCCTCTACGACCAATTTCTACGAATTTCATTAACCTCGCCTTATCGTCCGACCTTCTTTTTACAACTGGTCGTTCCATTAAACCTCATGCGCTGGAAATGACGTGCCACGCACGTCGAGAATTTTTCGTCCCAAAATTGCAACATTTTTCACAGTTTCAAGTATATTGAAATGCGAAACAAGTGATAAGTTTATTATCTACTTCATAATTTCTATCCAGCGTTATCGTAACGATCGAGTTCGAAAGAAAAAGAGAGAGCGACGATTTACTGTATACGGCTCGGTCACTCGTTATGGTCCGCAATCCAGTTTGCCAGCGCTTTCGCGTTCAAGTTTATAAATTTGCGATTTAGGTCTCGCCGAATTTTCACGAAACTGTGCGTTTTCTATCGCGAAGAAAAGACATTTGTAAACTTATGGCAATTTAGGTTTCATAGTATTTCTTTGTTCTTCGCTGCCGTTAGAAAAACTTTTCTCGGCTCTCTTTGAATTTTAATTTCCTTGTGAACTTTGCACGTTTGCAGTTGAAATTTCTTCGGAGTCTCGCGAATATTTATGAAATACTGTACTTCTCGACAAATCATTCCGTTCGATGGACATTTCCTCTGTTAATAAAACATAACTCGAGTGGCGTCGTTCATTTTCCCAGCGATAAATTCGTTCACTGGCAACGGGCCTCGTTTGCTTTTGCAGCTCGGCCGATTAACGGCGTTATTACCCGGCGACGATTGCAATTACGCCGTTGGACTCGTTTGACCGGAAACCGCCATTGGAATTTATGCTCCTTAGCGCCGCGTTCCCGGAAACTTGCAGTTATCTTCCCCTGACCGTGGTTCGCGTTTGGGAAACCGGCCGCCGAGAAAATGCCGAGATAACTGGATGATTATTCTCCAGGTGTCGGGGAGACCAGTTTCGCCCACTTGAACTTGAAGCTTTCTACGAAAATTCTCATACGAAAAACAGGGTACTATAGTATTGAAGCAAACGTTTCGAGAGTTTCGAGAGTGAGAAAGCCAATTCCATATTTCTGTGGAATATGAATTCGAATTTCAAATTTCAATTCTTCGAACGGAAGGTGAATAAATTAATTCTAGCTGTGTGTGACGATACAATTTGATAAATTGCAGTGATCAATAATCACCTAAGAAGAGTGGATAAGCCTCGTTTTCGAGGAATTTTGAAAATTTACAAATTATACTTAAATTTGGCTAGTTCTGAACTTAGGTTAGGGAAAGCCTTAGAATGGCGAAAGTATCACTAAGCCGATAATTCTTCTTCTATCTGAATATTTTTGAACTTTGTTTCTTCTTTTATTCTTCATTTTCGGTTCATTTTTTCATACAGAATCAACCAGATTCGTCAGTCAATGAACCAATATTGTATACAGTTGTTTCAAAAAAATTGTTCGCATAAATTCGTACAAACTCGATACTTTAAACTCTTGTAACTTCGTGAAAAAAAAAATCGTACAACACAAATTTGAAGGAAGTAAAAGGAGGACTTTAGTTTTTAAAGCCAAATTTGAATTTAATTACAAAGAAAAATTATTTTCCCATTCACAGAAACGTTTAAATTTGCAAAATTTTGTTATTAATTTGGAGCAAGTATCTTTACTTACTCGTCTCTCAACAGTGATGTAAAAATTTTCTTTGAAAGAAACGAACTCCGAAAGTATTGTGAAAGCGAAAGCTTCAAACTTTAGATTGAGCCTGATTGAACTGTTCAACGATCTTTTCTCACAAAGTTATCAACAATTTGAAACTCGTCGAGAATCATCTTTTCATCAAGCGCGAGAATATTGTGCCTGTAAATAAGAAGAAAACTTTAAAAAACAAAAGTTCCTCTGTTAAAAATTATTGACTTCAACCAACTAAATATTATTGAAAATATATGCGAAAGTCAACTTCCAAGTACAATGGTCTTTCACGGTGATTTATATTGATAATCGATTAATTCAATGGAGACGCAGGGAATCAACTATTGTGAGAAAGATTTCGATGCAAATGTGGCAACGTCGATGAAACGATCGTACACGTTGCTAGGTGCGATTACTCGTGAGAATACTCGTAACTATTAAAATTTACGGTACAACCGCGAGAGAGGAGGGGCAGTGTGAAACAATGCTGAGAAAGAAAGTCTCGAGCTCGTTGTCTGTGAGAAAACACCGCTCTATTTACGAAATGTTGTTGATCGAATGGCGAGTGGCAACTTCTTCTTATTACTTCGATGATTTGGAAAAAGGATGCGTAGCAAAAAATTTTAGTAGAGTTATTTTATAATTACATAATAATTTTGGAGAAAACAAACGCCAACTAATTGTTCTTTTTCATTTTTTAACGATGTGTTTAAATTTTAAAATGATCACTATCGTGTACAATATAATTGGTCTATTTTCCTCGCGTTATCAGTGCAAGATAATTTCTGAGTGAGCTCATGCTTGTATTTATTGCGTTCTCGTTCACGAGCACGAGATAACACGCGACTGAAATACAAAGAACGACAAGGAATCTTTTGATTCGAAGTGAATTATCGAGGGGCTCCTAATCGAACCGATGATTGGCTGCCGAACAGAATCCCAGCCCTGGCCAATGGAATTAATAAGCTTTTGATTCTGCTCGATCGTGCACCAGTGTAGGATTGCTGAATCGAAGGATCAGGTCTCTACCTTGGTATTCCGTGCTTTGCTTCGTTTCGTATCAGAATCACCAAATGCAAATGCTGTATTCCAAGTTCTGATCGGCGATGCACTCTAAGCTCGATGTCAGCGTGAATAGTTGGCTGGACGATTTGAAATTGGCAGAGATTTCGCAATACAAGCGCAGATTGTACTAATGTCGAATCTATTAAGCGAATAAATTGAGAATTTCTTATCTTTAAGGAAAGTTTACAACGTGCAGTAAAATTGACAAACACCATTAAATCATAATAGTATTTTCATCTTCCCTTACGTGAATTTTTATTGGGCCATTCAATCAAAATTTTATCTTTTTTTCCCCCCATTGCTGTTACTCAAGATAGTTTAGCTTTAATTTGTACAAATATTCTTGTCATTAATAATGATATAATTGGTTTACATATTAAAGAGTATAATATAATAATATATTCAATAAATATACCAAAAGATATATATTTTAAAAAATTAATATATAATAGATTTAAAGATGAATGCATTTTTAATTGTATATTATTTATACAACAAGTATAAGAATTCTAAATCATATATAGTATATTATATATGTCCCTCATTAGACTTATGTTAACCTTTGACCACTCAAAGAATTAAAAACTCATTGAAAATTCATATCCTTCCAAATACTATTCCAGTTCAAAAATTTATATTCACTAAATACATCAAAAGGAATATATTTAAAAATAAATGCATTACCAACTATATACTACTGATATAACAAGAATACATTCTTAATCATATTATATACTATATTGTACATGTACAATATAGTATAATGTTGTATCCCACATTCAGTATAAAACTTATTAGACTTGTGTCAAGCGTTCAAAGAATTAAAAACTTGTTAAAAGCTCATATCCCTCCAAATATCGTTCCAAATCAAGAAGTCTTTAAATTTATTCCAGTTATTCTCTGACTGAACCACCAAATATGATATTCTTCCAAAACTTATCCTCAGAAAGCCATCGAGGTTATCATTCCAGAACCCAGCCGAAATTATCGAATTATTCACACATGAGGATCGAAAGGGGAAGAAATATCCCGCGGAGCGAGCGACATGAAATTTCACGAGGCTCGACACAAGAGAAAGATATCTCGATTCACATCCCACCGACTGAAACCTATCTGGGTCTCAGTTAACTTCACGCATTCCGTTCGCTTGACCCCTAGCCACAGAGATGAAATACTGCACGTGCTCTGCGAGACAAATGTGGACGTGTCGAGCGACTGGCATAAATCTTGATCAATTTTCTTTTCTTTTCTCTTTTCTCGTCTCACGGCCAAGATAAAACCGTAGAACGAACGTTGGCCGATAAAGCGATTGTGGTACGAGCATCGAATATAGCAATTTGTCAGTCGCGTATCAATTTCTATTAAGCTGGTGTCTACTACACTCTCGAGTAATAGAAATGTCGAGAACCAGAATGTCTCTGGACTTTATTCCGCCACCCTGAAGACGTATCTCGGATATTCTCTACCTGTTGTCCTAATTAAGCCAGAGACACGAGGGATTTTGGGTCACGTTGCGATTTCAGGGCAGCTAATCGCGGAGGGAATGTTTTATTATTGATCTGTTGGAGCTGATTTTCCGTGATTGGCTGATATACTTGGTATTTCGCGTAAATTAATGTTCCAAGTAATTTTCGTTAGTCGTACTGGCCCATGGTCTTAAGTTATTCACGTTGATCTTTGGACTAGGTTGTAACTCAATTTCTAACATTTGGGACCAAAATTGAGAGTAATTTTGTAACTTCAAGGGAAGCAAAAATATAAAATATTTTATTATCTGGAAATTAATTTTCTGTGACTGACTGTATGGAAATTCCAATTAAATACACTACTATGCTAACACACTTAGTGTAAATGATGTTCTGAGTAATTTTTATTAGTCGTATTGATCCATGGTCTTAAAGTTATTCACGTTGATTTTTGGACTAGGTGGTAACTCAATTTCTAACATTTGGGACCAAAATTGAGAGTAATTTTGTAACTTTAAGGAAAGCAACAATATAAAATATTTTATTATCTGGAAATTAATTTTCTGTGACTGACTGTATAAAAATTCCAATTAGATACACTATCATGCTAACATACTTAGTGTAAATTATGTTCTAAGTAATTTTTTATTAGTCGTATTGATCCATGGTCTTAAATTATTCACACTGATTTTTGGTTGTAATTCAATTTCTAACATTTAGAACCAAAATTGAAAGTAATTTTGTAACTTTAAGGGAAGCAGAAATATAAAATATTTTATTATCTAGAAATTAATTTTCTGTGACTGACTGTATAGAAATTCCAATTAGATACACTACCATGCTAACTTAACACACTTAGTGTAAATTATGAGTAATTTTTATTAGTCGTATTGGTCCATGGTCTTAATATATTCACCTTGATTCTTGGATTAGATAGTAACTTTTTTTTTTATATTTATATATTTATATACTTTTTATATTTATATATGTGTTAAATTTAAATCTATCGACTCTCAAAAAATCATTATCATATAAATCTATTAAATTACTTATTTATCGACGTTTAAAAAGATCATTGATAGAAAGTAATTCGGAACCTCGTTTCGAAATTCGAAACTAACGCGCTAAATATTTGATGGCTTTGATTTACAAGCGAGAACCGTGAATGTACAATTGATTGGATCCTCGACGTGTCGCTGTCGTTTATCGGACAACTGGTCGGCGAAATGGCGAAATAGTCTAATGAATACGTACGTCGAATATAAAATCGGATTCTCAACAGGTACGCGGTAAATATTTGACGTGACGCCGGAAATCGGGATTGATGAAAAATTTATTACGAACGCGGATCTATAACCCGCACGTTTGTCGAGATTGCAACGAGAGCTGATGCTGCGATCGATTTCGAATTTGCCAATTATTTCTTCTACGATTCGTCAGCAACATTTTGCAAATATTTTGCATATATCTTCTGGAAATATTTTTTCCGACGTTTCTCTGAATAACAATTAGAGAAATATACATCCTGTGCATTAATTTTCATCCAAGCGTTAATGTAATTTTTTAATTTTTACGAATCTATAGTTTTTGAAATAATTGTAATCTCTGAAACTCTGTCCAATTGGGATCCATCGGTACGTGATCAAGAGTGATCAACGTGATTCTTTTCATTTTCTTCTGTCGACTTTGAATTCGATTTAAAATTCCATCAGAAGCCAGAATTCCATATACGGCGCTTCCCATTAAATTCTATCGCAACGTTGAATTGTTAATAGATTCTCTGGGTGGATTGTAAGCCAAAGTGTATTGTTAAAGTTACTCCGTCTAACGTGTATCGTCTGCACAGCACCGTCAATTCTCAGAGATTTCAGAGGGGGAGTCGCGTCCTTTTGGAAAACGACCTCACTGTCTCATTAAAACTTCAAGCAGTCACGCCGGAAGCCTGAGGACACTGCAGCACCGCTTTCCAAAAGGATATTACTTACCCCCCGTAGAACAGTCGGCAATCTCTCACTTCACTTCGGGTCTCTGGTATGCGGGCACTTTCTATACCGTGTTTCTGCGAATTGTGCAAATTTATTTCATTCAGATTAACGTCAATATAAATCGTCGGGATTGCACAATTTTTAATGCGGGGAGAAAAGTAACTTAAATGGATTTTATTCGAATCCAAGTTTTCATGGCTTTGAGTTTTGGATGCCATTTAAAATAGATAATACTGTTGCAATTGTAATAAAAATGTTTAAACTGTTGCGTGATTTTGTAAAAAGAGATCTTATGATAATACACCTGAGTTCATTTTAAAGCGTCTGTTTTCTTCCTTTCATTTCATTCTGAATTATTTTTACACCACGTAGCTAACAAAGTGAAGATACGTTTCTTCTTGAGAATCCTATGAATCGTCATAGTATGTATTGAACAATTTTTTCGTGGTTGAATCTAGAATGGATCAACTTTGCAACAATTCCCGAAAAGTGGACGTATGATTTTGTTTCTCGCCATTTCATTAAATTTAGGCTTAGATGCTTAATATGTAAATTTTTCTCCCTTTATTGTGCGATGCTTTTTGGGTTATACAATTAAACTTTTTTCTTTCAAATGTCACGCGATTTTACGTGATATTCATATGCGAAAACACGTGCAAAATTTAAAACAAAAGTAACAATTATTCAAAAAATTCTGCGATCGTTGTTTGAATAAACAGAGAGAATAAACTGTTACGAATAATAAATAATTATTATCCGGGGAAAAATATTCGACTAGAGAAAATATATTTTCGAATAATTATCATTTTTTCCATAAATATTTGTTCGAAATTGTTCGAATAATGCCTGACTCTGGCGAAATGTATAAAATATAAAACGTGGAACGTAAATTTGCAAATTTGCAAAGTTACCATTAAATCTAAACTTATGATCCTAAAAGAAATTGTACGTTTAAGGATTAATTGCATGATAAAGAATTGTGTGAAAGAATTATTGAATGAAATTAATGAAATGTAAAGAGTCGTCAAATGAATTTTACGTTATGCTATATAACTTTACAAAATCTTATCTTTCCTTTTTATCGCTTTGTGAACAAAGCAACTGCTAGCCCCTAATTTCGTTTCGACGAACGAGAATGAAATCCGATTTGCGTGGGTTGAAATCAATCGAAGAACAATGAACTAAAATTAATTTTAGTTCACGAAAAAAAAACCGAAAAAAAGAAAGGGAAAGAGAAGAATCCTCCACAAAAAAAAAATAAAAAAAATAAAAAAATATAGGCGAAAAGGAACAAAAAGCGAAAAAAAAAAAAAAACGAACGAGCTTCGAGGCTCGCAATCAGTTTACCTCGCCATGAAACTTCATCCGGTAGCCGAACTTCGATTTCCGGCAAATACGATTGGCCAAACTGTATCAAGCCCGTCGCAAGCTCGTTCGAAAAAAAAAAAAGAAAATTCTACCGCTGTCATAACTTCGTTGCCGCTTCTTTTGTCTCCACTTTTTATTCCCCCGAATAAACGGAAAAAGAAAAAGATGAGAAAGAAAGAGAAAATGAAAGTAACTGGCCAATCTAATTAGAACGCAAAACAAAGGTTTTGTATTCAATTTCCAGGATCTCTCTCTGTCTCTAGAGAGAGAGAGAGAGAGAGAGCCACGATCAGTCTAATATCTCGAATATCGCGTTAATTAAGTCCTCTTTTCCTCTGACATTCTCCAATCCTCGAGAGTCCTGACGTTTGTTTGACCACGATTGGACACCAGCCGAGGATTTAACACTAGAACTATCGCACCAGGTCAAAATGACTGGTTTGACAATTTTATCATAAAATTCCTGCTTCATGTTATATTTTTTTACCCGCAATGATGTGTTGACTTTTGCAGCAATAACTAAAGGAATAACATAATGAATTTCATTTTTTTATTTCTAGTTATTCAATATCAGAATAACTTTGTATCGTGGCTACATATGCCAATACCAGTCAAAATGACTGGCAATTGTCGAAGTGCAAAAGAGTAAAGATAAATTAATAATACAAAATTAATTTTAAAATGTACTACATAACATGGAATCAATAAATATAAAAATATTCTATTATTACGTATTTTCTAAAGACCAGTCATTTTTTGATTGGTCCTGGTAGAAATAGCCTCGTCGAAACGTCGGTAATTCTAGTGTCAAATCACTTGCGCTGGCAACTGATTGCGGACCTTAACGAGTGACCAAATCGTATACAATAAATCGTTGCTTTCTTTTTGGAACTCACTGGATAGAAATTATTGAAAAGCAATAAATTTATTATTTGCTTTGCTTATTTTGTTTTACTTAAATATATAATTTTACTTGGTATAATATGCTTTAATATATAATATACAATATATTATAACATAACCTATGTTATACCTAATATAACCTATATTCTAGTTAAATACATTGACATTTAGTATGTTTATTGTTAAATTACATTACAGATTAAAGCTGTATTAACTTTTAAATAAAATAAAACTTTCTACAGTGTCAGAAAACGACATTACTTATAGGTATCCTTAACCACTTGCGCTGGCAATTGATTGCGGACCGTAACGAGTGACCAAACCCTATACAATAAATCGTCGCTTTCTTTTTGGAACTCCGTCGATATAACATCACTGAATAGAAATTATTGAGAAGCAATAAATTTATTATTTGCTTTGCTTATTTTGTTTCACTTAAATATACATAGAACTGAGAAAATATTACACTTTATTTCATCGCAAGAGGTTAACAGCCTCGTAGGAACGTAAATCTCGAGCAACGACGCGCATTATGGAAATTTTCTTTTTTCTTTTTTTTAATAACCCGTCCCTCTCGTCCTGGTTCGCGAGCAACCCCGTCTGATGATGAATTCGCTCACGGCCTCGAGCTCACCCTCACCTCCTGCCCGGTTCGCACGCGTTTGAATCTCTTCCTTTCTTTTTCAAGCTTGCATCTGTCACGTGTTTTTAATTAAACGAGTAGTACCAATAGAGTTGGACCGACGAGTCGCTCATTGGCGAGTGAAATTGAGCAACCGCGACGTATTTCATTCTACCGCGGAGAATCCGAGCGGCACTTTGTTAGGTAGACCTCTTGAATTAAACGTCGCAACGAAGAGAACGGGATTGCTTGTCATTCTTTTTTTTTTTTTTTTGACTTGTTCCGCGCGAGCAAATTGCTGTTCGCCCGTTGTGCGTGTTTTACTGTCCGCGACAGTAACCGATAGAGAATAACGTTTTAAATGAAAATATATGTTGTTTGAAAGAGGAAAGAGGAAAATCTTAAGAAGGAAATCTTAACGAGGAGACTTCTTTTCTTTGAAAAAATCGTTCGGTCTTTTTTTAGATATTGGTTTGATATTCTTGCGACGATTTTTCATCGTCGTTGTTACAGTTGGTTCAACGGTCCAAAAATAATAAATATCCGAAAGTAATGAATCTTTTATATCTAAGATATAAAAATATTTACAAGAGATACAAGAGACATCTAAGATATAAAAACAAGGATTAACTTTTCTGATTAATAGCCAGAAACAAGTATTAACTCGAATAAAAAACACTTAAATCGTGATTATTATATCTTGTATAACAAATCTTGCCTACCGAGATATCTAAGATATCTAAGATCTTGTATCTAAGAAATAAAAATATTTGAGAAACAAGAGACACCTAAGATATAAAAACAAGGATTAACTTTTCTGATTAATGGCCAGAAACAAGGATTAACACGAACAAAAAACACTTGGACCCTATATATATATATCTTATTCTTAGACATCATTTTGCATAATCCCACAAAACATTTCACAAGAAAGAGGACGGCTATTTTGAATGTCCCTTCTAAAAAAGAAAGCAAGAGATGCTTCATACCCCCTGCTATAATAAACTTAGAAACTGGGTCGAAAGAGTGCTTTTTTACTCGCAACTTTTTACGCCCTCTTAAAGTCACAACATAGATTACTCCACGAAACGAAGTAATGGACGAAGAATAAAAAGAGGAAATAGAAAGGAAGGTAGGGAGGAGAGTTTCAATAAGATTCTAATCACGATTTTGGTTAACGGCCACTCGCCTCTGTCCTTCGTGTTCATTCCCTGTCCATGAAAAATTAAACTGCCGAACATGATATCCGCGGAAAGCCTCCCATCGAAATCCGCCGTAATTTACGGGCGTGTACAGCTTATAAATATTTCAGGGCCAGCTCTTTCAACGGTTCTTTCCGACGCCACCGAACGATAGAGATCGTTTCCAAACGTGCTGCGACTCTGACTCCGTTCCGAAGGATTCTGCCGACTGCTACCAAACCCATTTCCGTTCCGAGGCTCGCCATCGTTCTTCCTGTCGTGCCTTCCTCCACCAGTTCGAGCAGTTTCGTTCACCCAATTCTGTGAGTTGATTTTTGTTCATTTTACTTTTCCAAGGGAATGAGCCTGGTTTGGCTCGAGATCGGTATCAATCGGCATTTCTGCACTAAATTTTCTTTTTTTTTTTTTAATATTTTTTTGGTATCGACGTGTCCGGTAATAATTTTCATTAATTTTCATTGTAAATTCCAGGGACACATTTGGTCGGAAATATTAAGTTGGAAATATTGATGACTATAAGATTTAATAACTACTAGATAAGATCTGGTAACTATAAGATTATAACATAAAATTTCGACCAATGTCAGAGACATTAAAGTAAAAAGATAGAAAAATTTTGCCTGCATATTTTACGAAACGTTTTTAAAGAATTTTTGTTCTTTAAAAACACATTTGTTGTCTGTGAAATTTCCAACAGAAATTGTAAATTGGTCATTTCCACCACTTTGGTAATTCCAGTGTTACATACGTTTCGAAATAATATTACATTTCCAAATAATAATAATATTGAAATAATGATATATTTTATATTTTTAATATATTTTATTATTAATATATAATATAATATATTTATTAATATATTTAATATAATTAACATAATATTAAAATAATAATATATATTTATTATTTTTATGTTTTTATTTATTTTATTACATTTCCAAATATAATAATATTTTCCAAATAATATTATATTTATTAAATTTTGAATATTAAGCATTGTTTTTAATCATTATTTAAATGTCATTGCTCTGCATTGTTTCTCTGCATGTTATCTCGTGCTAGTATTTTGAACACTCTTACTACGAAAATGCTTCTACAAAATTTTCACTTTTAGCTTTTTTGTTAGAAAATGTCTGAAAGATATTCGTATGATATATCTGCTTTTTCCATAAACTTGGGAATAAGCGCGACCATAAAAGTGAAGACCAAATTCCTCTTAACGATAGGGAAGAAACCTTGTCGTATTATTTTTTATACAAGCACTAGGAATAGTTTTCTTTTTATTACATTAAATCGTGTTCATATTTGTTTGAAAGCTAATGATGTAATATTCATCTCATTGTTAAATAAACGTACATCTTCTACTTCGACGTGATTTTCAACGCTGATAACCGATGACCGATTGTAGTGTCATGTAATTTTCATTCTTGAGAGGGAAAATATCAATGTATGATGATATATAAGGTTCGAATTTAACGAAATAAGGTTGGAAATTAATATTTGGATTATTCGAATTATCTTATTTTACGAAGGAAACTGCTTTCTAGCGTCACGTAACTTCCGTTTCCTCCGATTTTTATGCCTTCGTAGGAAATTTTAAAGGTCTCGAAAACACAAACTCCTTGGAAATTTCAAATTTCCTCGGAAATATGAAAGAATATATTTTCCAATATATTTACCAAAGTTCTATTTTCTTTTTTTAATTGATATTTTCAGAAATATAAGTTTGCAGTCGAGAAACAAGCAAACGAAATGAAATACTTGTCTCGAACGATGATAAAATGTTACAAATACTGTGCTAGCGTTACAAATACGAAACGAATTTCCAAAACTGGCAAGCTTCTATACGCGACTGAATCTAGGCTTCTGTTCTTTCGAGCTCCGATGATTCCCTCCCGTTTTGTTAAATCGTTTCAATGTCCAGCGCCATAATTAAATTCGATCGATACGAACGTAACGACCGATTAAGGGAACGCGCCGATACAGAAGCACGTGTAGAAGCAGCAAGACAAGATCGTTGTGATCCCGACCTGTCTGAAACCAGGCCGTTGCTCAATCAACCAAATACGGCTAACCACGAACGCATTAACGATCTCGTATACATCTAATTGTAAGATCTAACAAGATATATAAGAAGCCTAGCCTTTCCTTATTCTATCGGAATTTTTGACATTCTAACTTATTTCATCGATCTGTTCGCTCCTTTTACATTTCTCGTCGTCGTCCTCTCTCTTCTCAACTCTCTTTTTTAACTATGAAATACATATACGTTCAGATGAAAGAAGCTCTAACCTAACATTGGTTATTATCCTTAATGGATTAAGACCATTTTTTTGCCTTCGTAAGAAGTCGGCACCGCGCTACTATTATTCCATGCCACTTGATACCGAAGGAAATCGATCTGAATCGAACAGAAAGCGATGAAACATTAATGGACAGAAACGTATTCTGGTAATCCGGTTTAAAAATTTTTTGTTTAACATTTTCTCAACGTATATGCTTTTGAAATTGCTGTGTGAAAGGATTTGTTTGAATTCGTAAAATTAGCAAAGTTAGAGATGTTTAAAGAAAATGGTGTACAGCTCGCAGCGTAAGTATGAATATTTTTGTACAACGGGTAACAAAAACTTCAAATATGGTTTTTCTCAGGAAATATTTTATTTCATATTATTTATTTTTATATTATTGTTTTATAAGATTCTGTTTTTTTGTACTGCTCGATTGATTGCAAGTATGAATATTTTTGTACGGGTAACAAAAACTTCAAATGTGGTTCTTCTCCAAAAATATTTTATTTTATAATATTATTATTTATTTTTATATTATTGTTATTTTATAATATTCTATTTTTTGTACTGCTCGATTGATTGCAAGTATGAATATTTTTGTACGGGTAACAAAAACTTCAAATGTGGTTCTTCTCCAAAAATATTTTATTTTATAATATTATTATTTATTTTTATATTATTGTTATTTTATAATATTCTATTTTTTGTACTGCTCGATTGATTGCAAGTATGAATATTTTTGTACAACGGGTAACAAGAACTTCAAACGTGTTTCTCTCAAATCCATATTTTTTAAACTGGCAGATATATTCATACTTCTTCAAGTATGAATATATCTGTGTGCGAGAAATTACATACCAAAATGTATCGTGATTTTCTTAGAAAAAAATCCATTTCCACATCGGAAAATCGATTTTTACAAGCTGGATTACCAGAATACGCCGTTAAACGGCGACGTGTCAAAGGGACGAGAGGTTTGTGCAGTCCCATCGCTTAATGAGAGAAGTTTCCCGTTCTCGGTGATAAAACTCATTAAAACCGAGGAAAAATCCGACCGGTAGCAAAAGCGATCATGTTACACGTTCTTGGCGGAACTAGGATAAACGACGACATAAAGGAGAGATCGTGCAAGACGCGTACAAGATCGTCCAATTAAGGGGGACAATTACACCTTTCGCGGCGAACCTGTTGATCGATCCATCGAAGCTAATTAACCCTTTAGCTATCGGAGCGAAAAGGAATTTGCAAACTACACCAGGGACTCTACGCTTCCGTGGTATTGTTGCGTACGTTCGATCGAAGAGAAGTCGAATTTGGAAATTTGGACGCTCGAGGGTGTGAAATTTCGTGGATTTGAATGGTTTTTTTTTTTTTTTTTGAGAGTTCGAATTTTCGGCAATTTTGGAATTCAACGTTCAGAGATTTTTTTTAAAATTCGACGATTGAGTGACTCGAACGTTTTGAAATTTCGAAATTCGAACGATTCGAGATTTCTACGTTTCAAAATTCTGTGATCTGAGAGCTCGGAGAGTTGGAAGCTTCCAAAGCTTCCGAAGATCTCACGCTTCGAAAATTCCTACGCTTGAACAATTTTTTAATTCGGAAACTTCGCACCTGGGAAAATAAATGGAAGAAATCTGTGTACTTTACACCTGGAGAGAATTTCAAAATCTCACCGCTCCGAAAATTTCGAAACTTTTAAAATCTCCCGCTCTGAGAAATTGGAAAGCTTGATGATCTTCGATACGTCTCGATATCTTCCATTTCACGTGTACGAAAATATCTTTCAACACGATCCATTTTAGATAGAGAACACACCGAAACGAATTATTTACAATTTGCACTCGTTAATATCCAATCCAAAGAAATCAAGTTGAAAACTCGAATTGAAATTTTATACGATCGCAATCTGCTTTCTGTTTCAACTCGAAACTACACAACTAAACAACTCGTGCCACGGACGCGATTATACTCGATAATACAATATAAAACAAGGGGGATTAAAAAGATTAAAATATTTATAATATCTCAATGGTGTAATAATGATTATTCTCACGACGCGATGATCCAAGAAAAAAATTAACCAACATCTAGAAACTAAAAGAAAATTCTAAGTTACTCTAGTGCTATAATTTTGAAAGAGATTTATGAAAATTGTTGAGCTTCGCTACGTTCACAAAAGGATGCCCTCTTAAAGAGATTATTAAGACCATCTTGAACACGTTTCCAAAGTAACGAGACTCCTTATAACAATTCCTAAACATACTCTAGACGCGTCAGTGCGGAAGGCGAGCCTCTGTGAAATCGAATTCCTGTCAGTCCACTGTAAAATTGAACCATCACCCCTCTTTTCGCGATAATAGCGTCGAGGCTTCTCCGAGAGTTAGGCAGGCTCTCCCCGTGGCTCCTCCCTCCCCAATTCAGGTGAGACGTCTCAATTTGCATGTTCCTCGACCAGGTGAATGCACCGCTTTATTAAGCAGTGAATTTGCGGACGGAGAACTGGAACGAGCATTGTCATTCCAGCAACGAGCCAACTTCGGCTCGATTCTCCTTACCTCTCCCACGTGGATGTTTGATCCCCATTGTTCGAGACTCTACCACGCCGCAGTACGAATTTAGGTCTGCCACGACGTACACCATTAAAGCATACTTCCTCTGTTTTCTTCCACCGTTTCACGTTTACAATACGCTTCCAAGCGTATCGCTAGTTATCGTCGTAAGAGACTACGCAGGGCAGATTACATTTTCAGAAAACGAGAATATACTCTTAGAGCATATTCTCTGGTAGTTCGTGAATGCTGAGCTTCGAATTTCATTTGTCGCTGGTTGTGGTTTTCTTTTCTTCTTTTTTTTTTTTTTTGTCGAGATTTGATTCACAAAGAATGGATCTAGGATCCATTAATTTGTGTTGAGAAATCCATTAATTTGTATTGTTTGTGTATGAAATATATAAAATGTAGAAAATAGTGTTTCGTGGATGCTGAATTTCATTTCATCACTGGATTTTCTTTTTTATCGCGATTTCAAGAATAAGAATCTCTCTTTCTGGAAGTCTAGGGTCTTTTTAATTTTGTATTGAGAGTGTGTTATAAAATAGTTTCGTGAAATGCTGAAATCACGTCTGCTTTCGAATTTCATTTATCACTGGGCCTTCTTTTTATCGCGACCTATGGTCGACGAAATGTTAAACATTTTCTTCGCGAACTTCTTTTTCAGACACATTACACTCTCGATGATTAAAGTCTTTCCTTTACAGTCTGACCTTTTGGAACTATACGATTTTTATCGAACGTTGAAAAATTCAAGAAATCCTGAACATTTCTGATAAAAAAAAAAATTTGACAAAATGACGACGAAAAATCACACAGCAAGTTTCAAGGTAAAAGTTGAATTTCGATCTTCAAGATCGAATGATGGATCTAGTTATGAAAAAAATTTTTTCAATGTTTTCACTCACACTTGAATCCACCGTGAATGTTTTCAAATATATGTTTCTGAGAATTTTTTCAGAAAAATTTTCCAATGTTTTCAGAGAAAACTCTTCTTCGCATGATTAATTGGAAATATGAAATTGATTCGAAATTTCTCAAAAATCACCAGATGTTCCTTTTTGACATAACGAATCGACACTGAAGGTGCAAGATAATCAAAAATACAAGGAAATTTCTCACGTAATCTGCTAATTTTACGCAACGTGCATCTCTGAATCGTAAATTGTAAGAATATCCCATATTATGTTACGTGAAATCAGTTTTTAAAGCTGTCGTAAATTACCATGCATATAATTTGCATTCGCCGAGTACAACGCGCAAAGTTATGTAATACAGCAAGTTTTTCCTCTCAATCGAAATGTAGAACGCGTTGGTATCTCTCGTTGCATCGTGAAAATCTCGCGACAGACACGGGCCATTAATCCCCATCAACGTCCCATCGATACCATTCACCATTGTTCCCGGAGAACCTCGTATCGCTCGGCGTCACGAACGTCGAAAAATCGCCTGGCTTAAGTACCCTATTGTTTATTGAAATTATCAGTCCGTGGTAACAGATCGCAGATCGATCAGCCATTGATTAGATATCGTTGTTTTTATTGTCGTGAAAGTTAAGAGTTATTGTGGAATTTCAAGTTTCATCAGATTTACCGGATTTTTTTTCTTTTTTCGATGACTCGTTGACAAAGATGAAAGAAGATTCGATTAAAATCACGTTTTGATTTGTTTCTCAACTTTTATTTATTCGTTATGTCGCACGAAGAGTAGAAAAAAATTGAACAAAATATGTTCATTGCAAAATTTTTGTTGCAAATATTCGAATATCTATAAAATTATTTTCTTTATTATTGAAACATTTAAAATAGAGAAAATAAAAGAAAATAACTCTGATAACGAACAATCATCATTATTGACTCCGATGAGAATAAATTTGATACTGACTCATATTTCAAAATAAGCTAATACAAAGTGCTATCGTTTCAATTATTTTGTAACAAAGAGCTTCAAATTTTCATTGTAAGTATTTAAATATTTAATTGCTGCAATACTTTTCTCACTTTATTTTATATGACGTATGAAATCAGTTATACTTTCATACATATAAAATTTCTAAAAAATTTATATAATATTTATAATAACATTTATAATAAATTTATGTAATATTTATAATAAAATAATTTATATAATAAAATTTAACAAAATTATAGCTAATAAAAGATATATTATTATATATATTATTTTAGCAGTATTTTTAATAAACGCAGTGGTAAGGAGTGCTGAAAATGAAAAGCGAAAAGCTAACAGTAACCAGACTGGCTACTGACAGAAGAAAATCTAAAACAATAGCCAGAAGGGCCACTGAAAAAGAAATCGCGATACAGTAGTCAGAAGAGCCACTGAAAGAACTACTCAATTTTCCTACTCCGATACAATAACCAGAAGGGCTATTGTCAAATCTCCATTCGACATAAATCCGAGCAACAAATTGTCTCTTGTTTCGCAACACTAATTCACTAACATTAATTGTGAAACAGGAAATTTTCAAACTCAAACGCGAAGAGTGCTTCGTCATATTTAAAACTCCCGAAAGTAAGTAACGCTATTAACCTATGCACTCATATTTGGAAATACGTAACACTAATTGCGATGCGTCCAGTGCAACCATAATGCAGATTGCTGATGAATGACCACTCTACAGCTCTTGTAGCTGCATATATGCAATACTAGCAAGCGAAATGTATATATTATAACTGTTAAAATCGCGATGTGCAAGAAGCACAAGCTACCCTGATCTAATACATAAAAAATCCCCAAAAGATGTTACTATGATTTATTGATATAAAAAATATCCGCGGTCACTATGCTCATCAAAAATTCTACGTATACAACCAGTCACCCGTGTCGACTCGAACCTTTCGTCCTACGACATGATTGTGTGACCAGAGGAACAAAAATGCATGCGACTCACCGCGAAGAACAATATTATCTGCACTGAATCAAAGAAAATCGTCGTGAAGATCCTGATCAAGCAGATGTTACTGAGAATTCCATGGTGGAAGTGAACGGCGTAAAGAATTTCTTGAAAAGCACAAAGACACAGTGTTATTTGTGAAAATTTAAATTTTAATAACGATACAAATAATTTCAAACGTTTTTGTTTTATAGTTTATAATTTTACATTAGGCTTTAATAGAAAGAAATCTATAGAGAATAGAATTAATGCACAGTGTGCTAAAATACTTACATTCTTAACTTTTGAAGCATCGTAAGACTTTTAGAGAATAAGGGAAATTGGAAATTGTTGAGAATCTGTAACAAAATATAAAACATTAGAATTTGTACTTAAAAACAAAGCAGACTCTCAAGTTTGAGATAATGAAAGATTCTTACATTCCTGACTTTAGAGCCAACGTTGAATTTTCCCCAAAATATATCAAAAAATTGATGCTGTGAAGCGTCTGTAACAAAACATTAAACATTATACTTTATTGTCAAATTGGAAAAATTGAATAAATTGAAGTACAATATATAAAATTTCTTACGATCTTGATCTCCTGAAGAGATCTCATCCTCTTGAGCACTGACTCTAATACATCAAAAATAAATGTTGACTAAGAAGAAATATGAAAAAAAATAAAAATAAAAGACTATCAACGCGCACGTTTAAGTAACAACCGACAAACTCACTGATTCTAACTTCGCGAATTATAATGTAAATGAATTGATAATTCAGTTTAATAGGAGCCACTTTGCTCAGAAAAATATTAAAATATTATGCAACAAACACTGACTCTGCCAACCGCATTGCGCGCGGTCACAAAAATTTTCTGAAAATAAAACTGATTAGAAGGATTTTTAACAAAAATGTGTTGTTAGACAATACATATCTAACAACAATTGATTTAAATTTTTACCTGAGAACTTCTGAATGACACTTCTTTCTCTGAGACTTTTCTGGATAACGCTTCTTTGCAGATGAGGTGTGCTTCGTTCCGCCATTAAAGGACTGCTCTGCCGCTTAAAAATCGATCGTGAAAAATATCGATTACGTTCGGGAATCGTAGGAAGTGTATTGCATATTTCACCGTGTAGTGGCGCTGCAATCTTCAACTAACTTAAACCCAATGCGCGCGCATCTCGCACGAAATGTTAACTGGGAATAAAAAAATAAAAAACTCTGAAACAAAATACGTCTAAATTAAATACACCAAATTCGTAAGAAATTCTTAAAAAAGAACGAAAATATTCACACACTTGATAAAAAAATTGTCACTAATTTCAACTGAGAAATGATAAATTTTATTATATTACGCAGTAGAATTATTATTTTAGCCATTAAATACGTACGTCCTTAATAAATTATTGTTGATTTTAATATTGGAATCATTAAGAATTACGCAGTATGAGGTTAAAGAATTAACAAATGAGTAGATACAACAGAAGTAAATATATATATATATAAAGTCATATTAAGTCAATATTTGTATTGATTAGAATTGAAATTATATTTTGGCATAAAATTTTAATTAACTTTTAACAGATATGTTCTGTTTAAATGTTTATATGCCATTATTTCTACAATTATTGAAAATTATGTGTAATAATTGTTTGGTTACATCTTACCTTGAGTCAAAAATGCACATTTTATCTTGAAAATTCACAATACATACACAAATCTAACAATTATTGATTTAAATTTTTACCTGAGAACTTCTGAATGACACTTCTTTCTCGATGATTTTACTAGATAACGCTTGTTTACAAATGAGGTGTGCGTCGTTCCGCCATTAGAGGTCTGCTCTGCAAAATCGATCATTCGAGAAATATCGATTACGTTCGAGAATCGTAGAAAGTGTATTGCGTACTTCACCGTGTAGTGGCGCTGCAATCTTCAACTAATTTAAATCCAATGCGCGCGCATTTCACACGAAATGTTAACTGGGAATAAAAAATAAAAAACTCTGGTCTAAATCAAATATACAAAATTCGTGAGAAATTCGTAAAAAAGAAAATATTCACACACTTAATGAAAAATCGTCAATATTTTAAAATGTTATAAATTCGTGATATAAAATGTATAAAGAATATTTCAAATGTATAATGAATTTTTCGCCAGTCGCTGTTTTATGAAGTATATATCACTGATTGCATGAAAATTGAACTCATATTTAAATAATTACGATCAAGTATTAACACAACACCAAAGAAACAGACATATTATTTAAAATTTTTCTGCTAAATTTTAGTCGATGTGGACACGACGGAAGTTTGATTGATAATGAGCCTCATTATCGCTCAAGGTAACATATGTTTCATTCGTCAGTAATCCAGAACTGTTGATAATTTTTTTTCAAGCTTCTAAAATTTGGTCGATGTGCCCACGACGAAAATTCAATTCGTAATTAGCTCTTGTCTCCATATCGATCGACATTTGTTCGTTAATTATGCGATACAGATAATGAAAATTTTTTAGAAATGTATTAGTGACTCGATTACTACAAATCATTAACTGAAAATTTTAAATAAAGCTTAGAAATGTTATAGAAGAGAATTTATTGTTTAATTGTTACAAATAAATTATTAGAAATATCAGACAATATTTAAATAATTAGAATATTCAGAAATATTATTTAAAATTCACTCCTAAATTTGGTCGATGTGTACGCGACAGAAGTTCAATTGATAATGAGTCTCCGTACCGCTGAAGGTTAATCTAATGTTCCGATCGTCAGTGACCCGGAACTGTTGATAATTTCTTTTTAGTATTTCGAAACAATTCTTCTATTATATTAATCAATAGTTTTTAGATTTCTATCACAAGGTTATACTTTCATAAATATGTTACAATGTCAATAGCTTATTAATGTAATAGTTTATTAATTTTTGTAATAGCTTATTAATTTTTTTATCTATAACTGGCTAAAACTAAATTTACACTTTCATGATATTAATTTCTTACAACTGCATTGATATATATTGAATAAAAATTTATGTAGAGAAAAGTTATGTAGTCAAAAATCGAGTAAAGCAGTGATCGTCGCTTCAAAATAACATATAAGCGCAATATGTAAAAATTTTCGTTTGTTTATTGTTTCAGACAGCAAGAAATATATGTATTATGTAACTATCTTTTCCGTTATTGTAAATAAAATAATTTAACTATTAAAAATGAATTATTGAAACTATGAAATAATGCTTGGGAATTCTGTCACTGATTCAATTGTTATAAGTAAATAGTTAAAATTGTTAATATACAAAAATATCATCGAAATGCATTATATTACAGTTTGAGTAATTCATTTGAAACAAATTATTTTATGTCTACAATATTTCTAGACGAAGCTAACTCACTAAATAACTCTCAAAGCAGATATGACAACACTGTCCATATTTTTTAATTTTAATTCTCATCGCTAGTAGTGTTGCAGCGCAAAACCTGCTTAAATCGATACGACAGGATGTGACGAAAATGATAAGAGGGTCCCTAAGACCCCGAAATCATGGGACAAAAGAATACATTGCGAAGTCTCTTCATATCACCTCGGTCACGTAACAGAACTGTAATCAAATCGAAATATAACATAAAGCAGAGCAAAACATGCTCAAAATTTGAACGTGTTAATCAAGGTTTAATAAAAAAAAAAAAAAAAATCAAACTCACCCCATTTCCATCACTAAATTATTTGCAAGTACTTTAACTGGCGACGAATAATTCACTACACAGAGCTACAATCAAATCAAAATATAATATAAAACAGAGTAGACGACCACGCTCAAAAATTTGAACAACGAACGTGTTAATCAAAGTTTAATAAAAGAAAGAAGAAAAGAAAAAAAAAATAAACCAAACTCACCCCGTATCCATCTCCTTTCCACAACCAAAACCATTTACAAGCACTTGAACCGGCGACCGAGCTGTAATCAGATCGAACCGACGCGAAAAACCACGCAACACCTGGGCTTACCACCACCCCGCGACGTAATTAACCGGATGCATTATACTAACTAGGAACGCGTGAAATACAATACGGTGGCGGCATATGAGGCGTCGAACGTTCGGATTCGTTCGGAGGGAAGGTCGAGTAATTAGGTGACCCCCGACTCGCAAACGTCGATGTCATTATCCGTCGCAAATCGCACGCTGCGAATGAAGGAAAAAAAGGGGGAGGGGGGTGGACACAGGTTGAGGATACGTTCCCTCGCACGTAATTTATAATTATCACGGGCCTCTCTCGTTGGTTTTCTTTTTTTCCTTCGTCCAACATGCGTCTCTTTCGCTTCCTCTCTTTGCCCCCTTTCTACCCATGTTTGGCGCCGCGACTCGTGAATCGAGTCGGCGAATTAACTAGACTGGCGCGTAATTAAAGCAATTTGTCGGGTAACGCCGATGTCGGCGATGCGATTTAACCCGGGCGACAGCTTCGAGATGCCTGTTATCACGGTCGGTTTTGTTGTTGGCGTGAAAAAAAGGAGAAAGGGGAATGGGTGCCCTTTGTTACGGTCGAAGGTGTACTCGGACACGGATACGCGAGTTCCTTCACCTCTGAATCTTTTGCACATTGCGGGCGTAATTTAAACCTGACAGATAGCGTGAGCGAGAGGTATTACACGCCTTTCTCGCTGGATCGACCAGCGAAGAGCGTAATTGTGACAATGAGAAACTGGTTATTACCTTTGCGTTGTCAAATTGAAAGAACCAAGCAACGAAATTATTTTCTTCTGCAGTCTAAGCAGACATTAGTTGAATGGCTACAGTGAAGAGCATGAAAATGAGAATGAAAAATTGTCGATAATTTCAACTGAATTTATACGAGTATGAATTATCGATAATCTTTCATTGTCATCGATACAGTTTGTACTCTTTACCATATTTCTTTCTCTTGTCAAGGAATTCAAGAAAAAGAAATCTCCGAGTTGATTATTATTCAGTGTAAAAGTAGATTTCTTAGTTTGTGCAAAAAATGATTAACAAATGATGAAACAAAGTGAAGATAGTTTCACCTGTTCCCACTACGGTATAGCAAATTGTCCTATCCGTAAAGTTGAAACTAAAGTAATCCTACAACAATGAGTTACAACGGAGGCCGAGATGAATCGTAATAACATGATTTACATCTCTTTCTAAGTAGATTATTCTAATCTCGACTAACGACAGATCCAATTTGCCACGCTAAGTCCGTAATACTGCAAAATTATCCTCACACGTTGTACAACTGTAAGTTCAACCTGCGAGTAGGTTAAAACCAGACCATTTTTTTTTTTTTACATATCATTTTCTTTTTCATTATCTTGCAGTAAGTCTATTTCTCCAATACTTCGAAAAATTTTGAGGTAAACATTATGGACGTCATTAGATCATTGTAAATATCACCAATCTAACTGATACTTCGAAAAATCTCTGTCCACGTTCATCGTGGACTATATGGAATTTTATAATCATTATAGAGATCATTAAAACATAAATTGTAAGCTCACTTTGAAAAATTCATTCGATCATTAGATTGCATCATTATAAGTATCATCGATCCAAGTGATACTTTGCAAAAATTTGATCTCTGTCCACATTCATTATGGGCTAATTTTATAATTATTATAGAAATCATTGAAACATAAATTGTAAGATTGCTTAAAAAGTAATGATGTTTATAACTATGTTTATAACTAATGATATTATTATGAAAATCATCGATATTATCAAACACGAACGTACGACAACATTCTTTTAACGAAATACTTCTAACCGAGCTATTCCAATTAAAATATTAGACAGACGAATGCCATTGTTAAAAAAAAAATTATCTTGATTCGCAATTCCAATTCCAATCAATCTGAACAGGCTCTCGAACGAAGTACACAATATATTGCTGATTTCTCATTATTCTGACGAGGCATCCGGCGATCACATCCGTTAGCGAGTGCGAATGTCGGAGTTCCTCCTCGGATTCGCACGTTTTAATTACTGTAAATCTGTCCCACGTCGGCCGTGAGAGCTCCATGAAAACGCGAAAGCGCGTTTCTCCCGACGACGATCGATTGTTCCTCCTCTCCCTGGAGCTACCTTCGAACAAGACGCCCGAGAAACGTAATTAAAACGCACCGATCGAATACAATAAGATCGCGCTGTCTATTAATTAAATGTCAAGAGACAATTTTGCGAATCAGATTTATACTTGGCTCTTAAATGACAGAATTAATTTTCAATTAGCGAGGTTGCAACCGGTGTTCGTAGCAATTTTACAAATACTAATGATTAATTAAGTAAACAATATTAGTATTATTATTGTTATATTATTATAATTATTAGTAAACGATAAATAAATAACATGAATTCTCGAACTGCAGACTTCGAATTAGGCAAACCTCTCTCTAAGTTTGTGGAACTCTGTGCTAATTAAATATTTCTAAAAATATCGAAAGACCTGTAATTGAACATCAGCTGGAAATAAGCTACAATTTTATATATTTATTTATTTATATATATATATATATTTATAATTAGTATATATATAAATACAAATAATATATATATAAGTATATATAAGTATACTATAACTATATATATTTATTTATATATATATATATATATATATTTATAATTAATAATTTCTCGGACAAAACATTCACGAGTTCTCGAACCTCAGACTTTGAACTAAATAAGAACTCCTTGAACTCCTTTTCAAAAATTCAAAACTCTACATTAATTAAACGCCAAAATATATTCATAATGTTTGTGTATTGGATTGGTCAAAAGAATAATTAAATTTCTGTGTGTGCAAATGAAAGACGAATTTCTCGTGACAAACAGAAATTTTGTTGGACAATATATGACAATATATGACATTTTGTTCGATTACCTTTTGCCATCTTTCAGGTATCTTCGTGATTCCGCGTTTAAAAAAGTTCTTGAAAAAGAAAATTCCAAGAACGATTTGGTATTATTATCTCCTCGTCAATAGTGAAATTTAAGAAACCAAATTCCGACACTGCCGTAGTTTGAAGGTTTCTTCCTCGTACACGTCAGCTAATTTTTTTTATCAGCTTGTGCAGTGGTACTTTTCGAAAGTAGTACAGCAAAATACGACGAAAATGTTCCTTTTTGAAAAGATCTTTCGTGCAGTTTCTTTTTTCTAAAACAAGAACAATCAGATACCGTGTCAGAAAATGAATTGTTCGAAAATTACTTCAAATGAATTGCCAGAAAGAAAATGGCAATTACTCTTTGGTCAAGCCAATAAACAAATTCCAAATAACGAAATTTACCAAACTGCACACGCACATATCTTCCTTAAAATGCTGTCTCGTGGAAAGGAATCTTCTCTGAATAGGGAAAGCCACGACAAATATCGAGAACCTTGGTAAATCCTCGAGAGGGGCGTTCGATCGCTCTGGGAAACGCGATCGACGTATCGGAAAATCGAATCTGGGAGTAACAAGCGGAGTTATTCGTGTCAGATGATAAGCCACGATACGCGAACGACGGGACAACGAGCGAGATCTTGTCCCCGAGGTGCTCGGTGTCTGTCCGTCGTGAATTTAATGAACATCGTCGGATCTAGACTCCTCTCGTTCCTGGCCAAATACGGAGGGTGGCGGGTGTTCAACGATCTTTAAGTGGGTCAAGCTTGCCTTGACTACGCTTTGTATGAATTTTAAAGCAGCGTGCAGGCTGAATTTACCGCCGTCACGATCGCCGGCGAGCTGCAGCATTTCGCATAATCCCCGGCCGTCGAACAGCTGCTTTAATGCTGCTTCTGTTAGGATCGAGCATACGAGATAACGTCAGGTGACACGAGTTTATGTGCCTCGTTTAAACACTTCATTCAAGTTGAAACGGACGAGTTGAATTTTCATTTGGTTGATTGGACCTCTTCGTGTCTCGGTGTTGTTGCTCCTTTTACTTTCGTTCGGATAAACGATTGTTGTAAGAAAATCGAGAAATTTTTCTTCACGATTGATATCGCTTTGAAAGGAAGTTTTCTTTTTACGATAACTGTCCTAAACTTTGATGCACGATTTTTTGTTATTGAACTGAAAATAATCATAACATTCACAGTCGTCGTATTATAATAAATTAGCGAAAACGGTGCAAGACGACCTTAACAATAGACCACCTCATACTACAATGCGAAGTATATCTACTGCTAAGTAGGAAAACAACTCAGAGTCAAGCCCACCCTAAAAGACAACCTAATGGACAGTGGAACATCATCAAGCCTGCTACAATACCTAAAACACACTAAGATCTACAACAACATATAAAAAAGCCCTTCTTCTGTTATCGCTAATAACTCATGAAGTTGATGTGACATAAAATAATTGATTTAAAAAAAAAAAAGAAGTTAGCGAAAAAAAAATCGAGAGGTCGTTCCATCGTAGATTTAGCCATAAAAAAAAAAAAATGTTCGACGTTTTTACATACCACGACAATTTATGGCACCTTCGAGAAGAAAAGTGTCTCTATTCTTCTACTCTTGCTACATAATGCAAAGATGTCTTAGAATAAAATGAAACATTGTTCATTTTGAAAGCAGTGGCTCCGAGCTTCAAAATAAGATCAAACTAAGACCACAACGATCTCAATGGTATCTGTAATATTAAGTGAAAATCATTTTATATAGTGGATAAAGACTAGAAATCAAAGTAGATATCAAAATTTCTATTATATAAAATAGCTATACCGACTTACTACTATCACCAATTTATCACCCTCTATACAGGGTGTTTCGTAACTTGTGGGACCCACTTCAGGAGCTGATTTGTACGCCTAAAAATAATGGAAAAAAGTCATATAAATATATGTCCTATCTGTCTTCGTTTATGAGATATAACGAATTTTCTGTTTTAATTACTTTTACAAAAGTATGCTCGAAATGACCACCTTGCGTTTGAAGACAAGCCTGCACGCGTCTTGTCATTCATCTGGTTACTTTCTCTATCATTCTGATGTTTCTCGAATTTGTCGGAAGCTTTGTTCTATTCTATTTCGTAGTATTTCAGCATGTTCAATCGATGTTGCGTATACAATAGATTTTAAATGTCTCCACAAATGAAAATCTAATGNTCTGTTTATAAAATTCATTATATCTCATAAACGAAGACAGATAGGACATATATTTATATGACTTTTTTTCATTATTTTTAGTCGTACAGAGTGGGCCCCACAAGTTACAAAACACCCTGTATTCTCACGCATCGCAAACGAAGATGATGACAAAGCATCAAATAGATCACCCACGTGTTTCATTCTTCCAATCGAATCGGCTCGATCGTCCTGGAAGTTTGTTGCCGTCAATTTGTCGCGCGCGATATCCTCGAGACATTGTTCGGTGATATAAACAGGGGGGGGGGGGGGGAGGTTTAAAAACGTTCGACAATGGCTCGTTCGTGTCAAGGTTTATCGGCGCAGTTGATAGTTGAGGCGGTTCCTGGTCCGCGATCGCTGCCGTGCGTGGGAATTTCGAAAATTCGCTATCAGTGATGCGACAAACGCGATAAGCTCGGAACCACCAGCATAGTCTGAACGATCAGACAGTAAATTTTCAATGTGCGCTGTGCGTGCAACGAAACGTATTCGATTCGTTATTTGCGTCGATACGGGTGACGATTCTTATGGAAACGAAAACTGCTATGAGGGATCTGCAAGCTTTGGTCGATCTTCGAGTCAAAGATTCGTGTTTCGTTTTAAGGGGGCAGGACAGTGTGACGGGCCTAAAAATTACGTACACTTTGGAGGGCTAGTAAAGAAAAAGGTACATATGTAATTGACACGAGCTTTTGTGGTTTATTTTAACACGTTATGAACTATAAAAAGCAACATTTATTCTTTTACACAACTTTTTTTTTTATACATTGCCTATCGGTGTGCATGATTCCAGCTAAACGGGATTAGTTGCAGCAAAAAGGCAAGAAAAGTTCAAAAGTGAAAAATATTCTCTAGGGATTGACGATCCAACATTTTCATTTTTCTGAAAATTATGAAAACAACAGGTATTTGTTTTTTGATGTATCGAATTTATGCCAGAAATTTCTGTTTTTTGTTTATATTTTTCGAAATTGTTAAAAATTAAAAAATGTTTGATCGTCAATCCCTAGTAAATGTTACACTAAAGATACGTACCAAGTTTCACAATAATCGGTTAGTTAGATCCCGAGATATCTTGCACACCGTTTCTAAAAACCGAGTTTCGAGAAAAACGCGTTTAAAGTTTCAGAACGTCATTTTTCATATGTATCCTTTACTTACTTTTTTTCACTAATATATCGCTGTCCACAGTTCTTACAATTCACAACTAAATTCAATCCAAGTCCCCTAATATTCAATCCACCAAAAGTAATATTTGAATCACACGATTTACGCTTTATAATACTGCTTAAAGTTGTAAGAAGTGATACAAATTCAATTATTCTGTATCCGCGGATTTATTATTATACCCCGAAGTAAGTCGTTTTAAAGACTGGGACCTTTTGTATCTTATTTCTAAGACTTCAAACTACTATTTACTAAACAAAAACAAAAAAAAAAATCGATCTTTTGAAAATTTCACACTGTCCTGACCCCTTGAAAAAAAAATCCTACGGGTCAAAGTAACTCGAAGATATTCCTCCATTTTCGAGGAGGATTCTCGTTTACTCTTCGTAAAATTTTAAGTCATGTCATCGTGCACGAGGAATACCTGTTGTTCCTTCTAAAACTTGACCAATTTATAATTGGACAATGTTGAAAAGACTTCACGACGGAAGTTTCCAGGTTCAAACTCGTGAAAAAGTTGCGGCGACGTCTGGTTCTAATGATTCTAAGCTGTTGTCAGGTTCGAAATATTCAGGCATCATTGTTGAATAAGATTCTTCAAATCGTTCGCCTTGAGTTGTCCATCATTTGATCAGCAAACGTGACATCTACAGGAAAATACCATTACGTGTATTAATTTAAAACAATTACGAGAGTAATTTTAAATTTCTAATTTTACTTTTGTTATTTACTACTTATTATTTTACTTCGCGAGATAATTGTATCCGCTTGAGAAAGAATGAAAATTACTGGTTAAATTAATCGCAGCTAATAAACTGCCAACAGAGTTATTCCTCCGGGATAAATCCCGCATGGCGCAGCGAGGAGAGATATATACAATCCCTTTTCCCACTGAACGAATAGGCATCTCTGTTGCGTTGAACGTTACGCAGATGCTTTGAAAAGCTCGCAATAACCAGTCACGTCGGCTCGAATCCACGAAAGATACGACCTCATTTCGCCGGAAGTCCGCTGCAGAACGTTCGAAGAATCGCGGCAGTAGCATGCAACAATGAGAATTCCTATCGATCACGTTCCCCCGGTTCTAATATTAAATTTTCCGGAAGCTCGCTTATAAACGACCGTTCGATGATATTAAAACCGCCACGCGAGAAATCCATCACGACGCGTCAACCCTATTTCCGACCATCTCGGTGAATTCTAAATAACCATTCGTTCGCGAATAACTATGTTTTTATTTATATGAAATAGATCTTCAAAGCAAAATACGCGTGAATTTGTCACGTCTCACGTTGTTTACCCTTTTTCACAGTGGAAGTGCTCCATCAGGATCAAAAGATCTTTATTAATCCTTTGGAAATTTTCTTTGTCATCAAATTCGTTATTTTATTATCCTTTAAAATCTTGTATTCATTACTCGAGGAATATTGTTCAAGTTGCATAGAACATTGTAAAATATTGTAAAAGTGAAATTGTGAATATTGTAAAAGTAAAATTTTCGTTTTCGGGAACGATAGCCTTGCGTCGGATTTTATTTTTATTACAATCGCTTAAGAATTTGTTTGGTTCTTTTTCCTTTTTCACGAATCTGATGACTTTCAAAAGGATGAAATTTTGATCTGCAAGAGGGTTAATTTCGAGTGCAAAACTTCATTTCCATTTCATTGTTAGTTAACCATTCTAAACTCCATTGTCCAGAACGAATTGTGGTCTCTTCATCACCTATCATCAACATTCAAAAAGAAAAAAAAAGAAAAGAAGATATATATTACCTACGAAGAAGCAAACTCGAAAGCAATTCCCGCGTGTTATTGTACGCTGTTAAAACTCGCGAATAGCATAACAAACGACTGTGCTTCTGGCTGTAACAGTTGATCGAATGAAACGCGGCGGGCGAGAGAGATGCTCTGCTCGCTCCTGGTGAAAAGCCTCGTATTATTCGTTGCACGGTGAACGAATCTGCAAATTCGTATTAAACGACCGTGATAATTGTCTGTTGGCGGGAGACAGGCGGGTTGAAATTACGGGAGTACGCTCGAGACGAGCGAAAACCCGCGGAGGGCCAATGACAAACTAGTCTCACTAATGAGAAGGGGATGACTTTTCTAATTATTACTCGCCGCGTATTTCTCGGCTCGTTCAGGCTGAGACGTGTGTGAAAGATCCGGGCCTCGCGCGCGATTCAACCGAATGAAAACGAAAACACGCTTGATTCACGGTGTCGCGAACACTTCGATATATCCCGGGTCGAACAATACAAGCCTACAAGTTGGAATCGGAGAGACTTTCTCTCCTCTACTTTGCAATTTCTCGCCGTTTCGTTTTTTTTCTTTTCGTCCCCTTTGCGCGGCGATTCGCTTTTACGAAAGAGTAGTCGTTTCGAAGCGCAGTGTTAACATATTGCCTGTTAAACGTCGAAAGAATATATTCATAACGAGATTAAACGCGGATTAATTGGCGGATTGATTTGTTTCGAGAGAAAAAGGATTAAAAGTCATTTAAATAAATGCGACCTTTCTGCCGTAGATAATACAAAACGTGAATGCATATAATAAATGCGAATCGATTTTTTAACAAGCTTAACTGAATCATCGTTGAGAAGGAGACAAATGAACGATGTTGCGTGCGTACGGCTATAATTATATCGGACAATTATATCGATTATACGCAGAATGGTGGAATAATCGTTTTATACGGTAGCAATAAGCCTTTCAATTTTGTACACCGTTAATGTAATATCCGACGATTAAGCTGCTAAAGAGGAATAATATATTCTCTCTTTTCGTGACAATCCGCGAAATACCTTAATACCTCAATGATATGATTTCCCTAATATAATTTAATTAACAGAAATCTGCACGAATGAATTTCAATGAGATCGAAACGCCGACGAAAAATCATGGGACTCTACTGATCTGATTAAAGTTTCAAATCACTGAACGAACTACGTGCGTACCTATCACGGCTGTCACACGTATAAAATGTCGACAAAATCAATAATACGATCTGTATGATAAACGACGTGTCTGCGTTGCTTGTTTCAGGTGCTGTAGAATGCAGCGATACGAAGCGCGGTGCTCGTCCGCGACGAGGCGATGAAAAGGCTGAATGGAGGCCGAGGAAGCCTCAGAGCCCCCTGGGGCTCCGACCAATGTTCCCTCGTCAAAGTACAGCGAGATGAATCGTAGTCGCGCACCGCAGCCAATCTAAACTGTCACCTGTTTCCAATTACTCTTACCGATCTCCGCCGGAACTTCAACTGAAAGATACAAAAGAAGAAAAACAAACAGATACACCATCGTCAACCAACGAAACACGAGCGAAATACTGTAATACTTGTTGAAGAACGATTCTTGAAGAATTTACATACCTGATCAATATATAAACTATACATACATACGTATATACATTTATACATATATATATATATATCCAATTAGCCTAGAAAATTCGAAAGATAAAGTTCTTCGAATTTGACACGGCCTCTCTTTACTTTCTCATTCAGACGCACAAGTTGCTTCAAATCGACCGACTCTCGTGCTTAATACGGAACGCTAGACCTCGCGACAAAGCTCCTCACTGAAAGAATCCTGAGCAACGAAAGAAGAAAAAAAAAAAAAAAAAGTAATCACGATCGTTCGATTTAATCGACTAAGCGTAAAAGAAGAGAATCACTGCTGAAGGATGGCTGCACCGGTGATAGAGAAGAAACGGTTCTTCTGTCGCGAATGGGCGTTCACAAAGCTGTCCCATTGCTTGGAACAGAGGCCAGCTTCGAAGACGTGCGGCGTTTTGGTCGTCGGCGGTCCAGGAAGTGGGAAGACCGCGTTCAGCGCGGAATTGGCCTGGCCGTCGGCCGGTGCCAACGCTAGACATCAGAGATCGTTGAATAGGAGATTATTGGCCAGGCATTTCTGTCAGGCTAGGAGCGAGGCTTCCTTGTCACCGGCTCAGTTTGTCAGGTCTCTGGTCGCTCAGCTTCTGCAACCTGGTTCAGATGGGATTCACAGGTTAGTGGTATCCGTGATTACATGAAAATTTCAAACTTGCTCGACCTTGTCGCTTGTTAACCCAATCCCATTGACATTCACTCAATGAAATGAAAGTTAGTACTTTAAAAAGTAAAGTACAAGTAAAAGTACAAGTACAAGTAAAAGTACAGTTCAAATGATATAATTTTACATTGACGTAACGCCACTTTGGGAGAACGAGCTTTAATCTTTGCGACGCTGAATTTGATTAAAATTATTTTTCACAAATGATCCTTCTTATTCGTTCCACAGAGTGGCCTCGAGCTCCCCAATACCAGGCAGCACAACGGCTGCCAACGCCACGACAGTGCCGTTAACATCGAGGGAAATGGTGGCAGAAGCCTACGCTGAGAAGCTTCGAACCGATCCAGAGATACAAGCCGCTCTGCAGCCGGACGTCCTCGATAGAGACCCCGACGATGCTTTGAAGAAAGCGTTGCTGTTCCCTCTGTTGGAGTTAGAGCCACCGAAATGCTGTCTGTTCCTGTTAGTCGACTCGATCGACGAGGGACAGACGCTGGATCTCCCTCAAACTGGCACCAGAGACTCGAGAAGGGAAAACGATAACGTCAGCAGGACCATCGCTGAATTATTGGCCAATCATCATCATCTGTTCCCTCAGTGGTTGCTTCTAGTTTGTACTGCACGACGCCAGAGCAAACCAATCTCGCGAATGTTCAGCGGCTTCCGGAAGATCCCCTTGGATGATCTAAGGAAATCTTTGGTTGTGAGAGACATTCAGCAATACATCCTTGCACGATTGGATCAAGAAGATGCTCTCAGGTATTGGCATTGAATTTGTTGGAACCTCTTTCATCAACAGTTGTATCCTCTCCAGCTTTAAAAATAATTACGAAAGATTTATTCAGCACTCTTGAAACCTGGATAGGAACCTTTGAGAATTTAAATTAAAGATTTTCACACTTTCAGTTAAATTTTTTTTTTTTTTTTAATACTTTCTGAACATTTAAATGTTTCAAATATTTTAGATATTTTACCGTATCATTAGATGAAATTGATTTTTAATTTTCATTTGTCCAGGCAGCACATCTCGCGCGACACAGCCGAGATGCTAAACCAGCTGCACATCAAGAGCAACGGCTGTTTCCTCTACCTAGAGAAAGTTCTCGACGGAGTGGCCGAGAACTTCATCGTTCTAAGGGAGGTTCGCGAGATACCAGGCACCCTGAACGGTCTCTACCTGTGGCTGTGTCAAAGGCTCTTCAGCCGAAAGCAATTTGCCAAAGTTCAACCTCTACTGAACGTGATCCTAGCCGCGAAGCTACCAATCACCCAGGAGATACTCTACAAATGCGTGAAAACCGCGTGCGCCAACATCACGATAGAAGACTTCAATCGACGTTTGCACCTTCTACGCAGGGTCATCTCCGTTTCTCGTGCAGGTGCACTGATGCTGTTCCATCACAGTTTCGCTGAATGGTTGCTGGATGTGAAACACTGTACGCAGAAGTATCTCTGCTCCGCTGTAGAGGGTCACGCGATGCTGGCCGCGTATTACACCCTTCGTGGACCGGAATTGAACGCCGATGAAATCTGCGTGCTTGGCCAACACCTACAACGGGCGATAACTAGCGTCGCCACCACAAATTGTAACCTGGACGTGCACACGCTTCAAGTGCTCTGGATGATAAGCAGCGGAGCACCGATAGAGGATTGCTACCTGGATAGCTCGGAGTGTATACTCTGGCCCAGGCAGGAAGTGAAGCTGCTGAAATTGTTGATCGACGCCGGCGCCAAACCCTCCGAGAAGGTCGTCGAAGACGACGCCAGCAAGGATGCTGTCTCTTCTAGTCAAGTAATTAATTTTAAAAGCGTTGCGAATTTTAAGAGTAATTGAGAAACTGAGAAGGCTGTTTCAGAGTGAATTCCTGTTGCTTTTCTCTCTGAGTAACTGATCTGTCAAATCCTAGATTCTGAGAAAACAAAAGAGCCTAGCTCCTAAATAGAGAATTAAAATGAATGAACATTTCGTAATTTTATTATAAATGAAAGTTTTGGGTGCTTGTAATGAACCTACTTTCAATTCTGAAAACAGAATTCGTGTAACTTGGTCTGCGTCTCCATAGGTCTCGCAAGACGTAAGCCCTATGGATGAATCTCCCAGCGAACCATTAACGGAACTGCTCGGCGAAAGCGGGGACATCAATCAAGCTGATTCTTGCGGACGAACAGTGCTGCACACGCTTGCTGCAGATGGTAATGCATCTCTGCTGGAGCTGGCTCTGGCGACGTGTCCTCAGGTAAGGATCATCCTCATCCACTTTTTAAAACAGATCTTCATTTGCATCGACACCGTCGTGAATGCATCTTTCAGACGCTGGACGAAAATTATAAAATTACCAAGAAAGATTTATGGAGAAAAAAGATTTCACTATGTATAAAAACTTTACAACCAAATTTGACATGTAAAACTTCTTTCAGAGTATTAGATTATCAGTTCTATTAATACTTTTCCATAGCTAGATTATATTTCCGACCTGACAATAAAAGAGAAAATTTCCTCAATGTTTAATAATTTCCTGCCTACTGGAATTTACGTAATGATTATAAAGGGATCTCGTAAAGAGCGGTTTTTAAGAGAAACCGAGTTTAGAACCTAATGGGGAAGAAGCGTAAAACGAATCATGAAGTATTAACCGCAACTATGCAGGTTTATGACCTTCCTTTATTAGTCACAGCAATTATCATAAATATCAGCGCTTGTCAAAAGTTTCTAACTGCGGTGCAATCTCGTTATATTGTTGAAATAATGACTTCCTCAAAATGAAAGTCCAGCCTATGACCACAGTGCCTACCGAGACTCGTAAAATACAATTTCTATTAACGTATAACTTAAACTGAAATGGGAAACAGTCTGGAAACTTTTGGCAACCTTTTGCCAAAGTAGATTCACATAAATTGAGATCCTTTTTAGGTTGCAATCTTTTTTTATCATAACAAATTATTGGCCTTTTTCCATGTTAAAAAGAAAATATTAAATAAAGGGAATGAGCCTGTGTCTCATGTATATTTTCTAATTATACAGGCAAAATTGGAAAGCACCGATCGTCACGGTCAAACACCTTTAAACCTGGCAGCGAGACACGGCTATGGAGACGTGGTGCGAGTTCTGTTAGCTGCAGGGGCTTGCGCGGATCACGCTGACTGCGATGGATGGACAGCTCTCAGGGCTGCTGCCTGGGGTGGACATACCCAGGTAATCGTTACAGTAAAACAACAAACCTTCGGACATCAAATCATTCACCCTTAACAGAATCATTATCGTTCTTGTTAAGAGAATAATCATAGACGTTAATAACAGACGAGTAATACGAATTCGATGTGGCAACGCAATTTAAATAGTCAAAATAGTCAAACAGAGTAACAATCGAATTGTCACGTGTATGATGTTAACGAGGGTTGCAAGTATTGAAGTATGATAGTAAAAGGGGAAGTAAGTGGAGGAATATAAACGGTGAAATAAAAATATAGGTAGTCGAAATGCTGCTGGAGCACGGGGCAATGGTGGATTGCGCCGATTGGGATCAACGAACAGCGCTCAGGGCAGCCGCATGGGGTGGCCACGAGGACATCGTTAAAGCACTTTTGCAACACGGCGCCGACGTCAACAGAACCGATGACGAGGGTAGAACCGCCTTAATTGCCGCTGCCTACATGGGTCACAGCGAGATCGTCGAACACCTTCTAGACTTTGGCGCGGAGATCGATCACGCTGATAACGACGGAAGGACTGCCCTCAGCGTAGCTGCCCTCTGTGTACCCTCCAATCATGGCTATGCAAAAGTTAGTTTTCGTTCCCCCTCGTTTCCGTGGCTGTGAAACAAGCAAAGAAGAGTAAAGATGCCATACGACGAGCAAGAACGAGATACTTGCAAGCTCTGTTGTCGCACAAAACACTGCAGCAACATGAATACCATCTTTCTTTCTTTTTCTTTCCATACGTACTAACAACGAAGTTTTAGTTTGTCTAATATCATTCCATTTGTCGTGTCACGCTGACTTTTTTAATATATTGCGGTATAAGGTAGCTCGAGGCAAATAGGAAAATTGATTTTCCTAGATTGAATTTGATAGATTGACCTCACTCAGACTGTAGCTGACATATTAGAGACCTTTGATCATTTTAGTGCCGATCCGTTCTTGATTGCGCTCGAATTTTTGCCAGTTCCGATTTTTCTCTTCAAAATTTGTCGAAGTTCAGTCATCGTTAGAAAAGAAGTTCTAAAGTGAGATCTCCCTGTATGGTAATTGCAAATTTCATTGGAATTTTCATGTGACTTCAATAGCGATTGACAGCACTGAAATGCACAAAAGTAATAGTCAGTCGAAGCATGAAAATTTTTAATTTCATATTAATACTCTGTTGGTTGGTGAATTCTTGTTTAATGAACGAATATATGATCTTCTGTCACAGGTGGTCACGATCCTCTTGGAGAGAGGAGCTGCAGTCGATCATCAGGATAAGGATGGTATGACACCGTTGTTAGTGGCCGCGTTCGAGGGACACAGAGACGTTTGCGAGTTGCTGCTGGAATACGAGGCTGATGTGGATCATTGCGATGCTACCGGGCGTACACCTTTGTGGGCAGCTGCCAGCATGGGTCATGGATCAGTGGTCGCTCTTCTCTTATTCTGGGGATGTTACGTTGACAGCATTGATAACGAGGGCAGGACCGTTTTGAGCGTGGCTGCTGCCCAAGGTGGCACCGACGTAGTGAAACAATTGTTGGACAGAGGTATCAAATACCTTCCTCCTTTTTTTTTTTCTGAATTATTTTTGCTCCCACTTCTCTCCAATCTCTCTTCATTGGTCATAATTGTTTAGGCTTGGACGAACAACACAGGGACAATTCAGGATGGACGCCGTTACATTACGCGGCATTCGAAGGTCACATCGATGTTTGTGAAGCACTGTTGGAAGCCGGAGCAAAAATTGACGAGACTGACAACGATGGAAAAGGTGCTCTGATGCTAGCCGCGCAAGAAGGACACGCCGCGTTGGTTGAAAGGCTCCTGGAACAGCATAGAGCGCCAATCGATCAACATGCTCACGATGGAAAGACTGCTCTTAGGTAATCTAATAACAACATAGATCTTCTGTTCTAAATTTTGCAAAATATCTTACAAACGGTATAACAATTGTAGACTCGCAGCTTTGGAGGGGCATTACGACACCGTCAGAGTACTATTGACTCACAATGCAGACGTGAATGCAAAAGACGCTGATGGAAGAAGCACTCTTTATATTCTTGCCCTAGAGAATAGACTGGCGATGGCCCGATTCTTATTGGAGCATGCTCGCGCTGATGTGGAAAGTAGGGATTCAGAAGTAAGTGAAATTTGTACGTTTTAGTCATTTCTTGTTTCAAGTACATCCATTTGAGAATTTAATTTTACAGGGTCGAACACCGCTGCATGTGAGTGCTTGGCAAGGACACGTCGAAATGGTAGCCCTGTTGCTAACAGAAGGCAGTGCCAGCGTGAACGCCTGCGACAACGAGAACAGAACTCCTTTACACTCTGCTGCCTGGCAAGGTCATGCAGCCATTGTTAGATTGCTCTTAGAACATGGAGCAACCCCTGACCATACTTGCAATCAAGGTGCAACAGCTCTGGGTAATGATAATGATCAAATTGATCAGTGACACGACTTTCTTCTTATCATTACATCTCCTAGCATACAGTGTCTTCATTCATCAATATTCTTCAGGTATCGCTGCACAAGAGGGTCATGAACATTGTGTTCGAGCACTCTTAAACCACGGTGCTGATCCCAGTCATTCTGATCACTGTGGTCGAAATGCTATCAAAGTAGCCGCCAAAAGTGGCCACGATACTGTGGTTAGACTACTCGAGGAACATTCGGCTAATCAACGAAGTCTGAGGCCTGGTATCAACGGAGGTTCGTCTACTCCTCGTAATTCTCTTCAATGATCTTTTGTTTTTCATTTATCTGTTGATCTATGATTATGTATATGTATTCATTGTGTGATTCGCATATAACACAGGTGGAAGTAGTACTGCTACGTCAGTAACATCAAACTCCACAGCTGAAACGAAACCATCGTCTGCAATTTTGAACCCTCTGTCAACACAGTACAGTCCAGCAGAGTCACCAGACTCGACGAAAAGAAGAAGCTGCGTGTCTCTGGGCAATAACTCTAGCAACAGCAAGTCCAGCAGTAATTTGACCGGCAGCACGAAGAGCGATCAGGGGAAATTCAATCAGAATTCGATGGTGAATCAGGTAATAAAAGTAGGTAACAATTGTTGTTTCTAATGCTTTCCCGATTAACTCTCTTCTGTAACTTGAGGAGCCAGTTCGAGCTCTCCGATACCACTTCCAATCGGCTCTCATCCGTCATGTTCCATTCATCTCTTTCTGGCTGCATGTTTTGTTAATTCTGTTTTCATGCACTCGTGTACAGATCGTTTTTTTTCTTTTGACAATGCCACTCTTCCATACGAAGATTTTGTTCAAACGCAATCTGTTAACTGTCGAAACAACCTGATGCACATTTAACATGTACTCAGTTGATTTTTATGCGAACGTTAGAGGCCAACTCGATCTATACACGCCACGAATTTGACTCCGATGCGGAGAACCACGCATTATCTGACTGCTATAATTTTAGACACCATTATCTTTCACGCAACAACTGCAACAATGCACGAGAGGAGCGAAGAGCCGACCACTCAGCAAACTTTTGTCGCCTCTGAAAAGCGAACCGCAGAGTCCCATCTACGCTTCGCCGCCTCACTCGCCGTTAAGCGACAGCCTGATACCTTATTCACCGACGAATACGAGTCCACCTAGTGCCCAGACCGCGGCGAACGTGATACAAAGTCAGCTCGGTGTGTCGTTATTGACCGGAAACCAGAATATGTCATACAAAACGCAAATCGGAGAGTATAATCACACATCGGCCATTTACGAACCGATCAACATAAAGACCGAGATTATCGACAAAAATGACATTAGCAAGCCGTTTGAATTAACTAACGAGATGTTAGGTTTAAGCGTGACAAAGGACAAGAAAAATGGGCTTGATGAGAAAAGAAACTCGGCCGATACTCATTTCACTAGGGACACTCATATGAGGATAATATTGGGGAACAGTGGTGCTGGTGTTGGCAGAAGCGTGAAACATACCTCTGACCACACACCTGCCAGGTAAGATTTTTACTAATAAAATTTTGAAAAGTTTAAAAAAACTCCATTGCACTCGTTTAGATGTGAATCATTGACAATTTGATTGTAAATTTGGTTTTATGAATATACTTATGAAGAGACTTTTCTAATAGAGATTAAGCGGGAGAAACACTTTTTGAAAGGAATAATTTTTTAATTACAGTGCAAGCAATGCAAAACCAAAGCGCAATGGCTTGGTCTCCAACCCAGCCATGAGATTAGTAGCAGGTGTTAGAAATGGAATTGAAAATGCAACTAATAGAAATAAGCCTATCACAACGCGAGTTAATGGATTTCAGTGGAAGGCCGAGGCACGAAAGGAAACACCTTTGTAGGGACAGGTATTAACACAGTTTCACTTTTGAGGGACTACAATATAAATGTCTACAATATAAATGCGACGTATTTTGAATAACTGTAAAGAAACAATAAATCACCAAGTATTTAACGAAACATTTGATTCTTATGAGATTGTACAAATATTTACTGCAATGTACTTAATTGTATTTTTCTTTACAATGCACTGCATAATTCCATTATGCTTTATAAATATACATAATTACAACTTCCATTCAATCGTACACTTTAGTATTAGAATTTAAATATTTCCATCCCTTGAAGTTTTCATTTGATTCAGTTTTAATTTGAAAATTATTGAATGATAAATTTTTAAATTTCTTTCGTCTGTTTCTTCTTTTTTTCTTTTGAATATTACAGTACTCGAATGATATACAAGTACATACATATACTTGATTTATAAGAAAATAGAAGTAGCTGATCCTTATGCACTGTAATTACAGTGTTCAGTTTTGGAAGTGGTATCAGTAGATTTTTGTATTCCTTTTCTACTAAATCGTAACTTATAAATATTTTGCATGATCAAAAATAACTATACATATATAACATTAGATTTTACAATAAAACTAGAAATTTAGCGAAACGTGAATTTTACGAGATTTCATAATGTTTTAATCTTTTCAGAATAACCATCTCGCTACATTTAAGTGTGTTGTGTCAAATTTATATTATTTATATGATAAAGCAATGAGAAGCAAAAACAAAGACTAATCAAAATCTTAATTTTTTTTGTCACGTAGGTTGTGTTGTCAGAAACACCTCAGCAGGATACCGGAATCCGTTATTGCGGCTGGCGAATCGTAATCACCAAAAAGCGGAAGTCAATAAACAAATTTTTCTCTTTTTATTTGAGCAAAATCAAATTACCTCACATGAAAAAATAAACGAAGAAAAATACGATTTATAAGGATCGCAGTTGAATAAAAAAGAAGAAAAATGAAAATTGCGTAACATACAAAAAAAAAAAACCAAATATTAAACAGTATAGAGAAATATGTAGATCTAGATATGTAAACTTTACGAAACATGACTTTGTATAAATGTAACGTTAATAAAATTCTTTACTGATCTCACTAATACTTCATATAAAGAAAAAAATAAACTAATTATTGAAATCTTTAAAGATTAATAATCATGATTTTGATGGACATAGATGATGTATTATGAGAGTTTTTTTTCTTCAGAAGACTGGATACAAATGAAATACATAATGTGATGTGAATTATGCAGAACTGTAAAGATATGTATAAATTATATTGAACGATTTAAGAAAAAATGTAGCATTATAATGCGAACTCAGTTACAAATACGTAAAATTATGGCCTGAAAATTAATAAAAACGTGTGTAAATACACATCCTTCATGTATTGTGCACGATCATATTTATTATATTGTAATAGATGCAAAATAAATAAAAAATAAAATATCAATATTAGTAATTTATTTATTTATATAATAAGGATATTTCTTCAATAAACTAATTTGAGATTAAATTCACTGAATCAGTTTTAAAAAGAAAATAGTTGTAAGATAAAGATATAATAATCTCTTACGTTGTATCATGATTGTAAAAGAATCATAAATATACCCACTGTCATAAGATATCTTTCTCAAGGTAATGTCGCCTATTTTTAAGTAATGTTCTAGCCATATTTCCAACACTTTAGATAAAACTGTAGAGTTTATAATCATCATTTTCTGAAAATTCTATAACAAAGAAAAGTTTCCTTTTATCACAAAAGATAAGAATTCTTATCTTTTATTTACACAAAGTCTTATGAAATATTCTATCATTAATATTCATGTAATATTCATATTCAAAAAAGAATTTAACAATTTTTAATATAAATAACATTTAATGACAAATATTGCTAAATGATAGAATGAATATATTAAAAAGAGTATTGAGACAAAAATTAATATTAGGTACAATTATTGGTGTATGCATTGGAATTTTATTAGGACTTATTCTTAAAACTGTTACTCTTCAACCATGGACCAAACGAAATATAATGTATTTAAGATTTCCTGGAGAACTATTCATGAGGATGGTAAATTGTTTAATATTACCTCTTATAACATCTACTATAGTAAGTGCTTCTTGCAACTTGAGAAAATCAGGTACGTACAAACTTATATCAAATTTTACAAAGCTTACAAAATTTTTTCTAATGTAGTGTAAAATTCTCTAATCCACAGGTAAGATTGGAAAAATGGCATTATATTATTATACAACAACAACATTACTTGGAATAGTATTAAGTGTTACACTAGTTCAAACAATAAGACCTGGTGATTTACTTAAAAATAGAAATATTTTGACACAAAATGCAACGAGATATTCAATGACAGTGGATACAATTTTAGATTTATTTCGGTATTTTACTTATGATGTTAATCCATTCCTTGTTTTTTTATCCATTTCTTGTTCTTTATTTATTTCATTTCTTTTTATTCATATTGTAGAAATCTTATGCCAGATAACATTGTGAGTGCAACTTTATTTCAGGTAACAAAATTTTATAAATTTCTATGTTTCATTTTTAGCTACTATTACAATCAACTCAATTTAAACAACAGACATAAATAAAATATTGTTTCAGTATCAAACTGTATTAGAAAAACCAAAGAATGAATCAGGTACATCATATGGAATATACATCATATCTGAGGAACGAATAAAAGTTAAATTAAAATTTGATTTTTATCTTTTAGTACCAATTGATGAGTGGAAAATAAGCCACACAAATACAGCAGGAACAAATGTACTAGGATTAGTATTCTTCAGTTTAATTTTAGGATTAGCAATTGAAAATATAGGTGCAAAAGGAGAACCTTTAATCGAATTTTTTAGATCTTTATCAGATGCAATGATGAAGATCATGAGTTGGATAATAACGTAAGATTACTAAGTGTGAAGTATGACAAAAAAAAAAGATCGTTCAACTTTCATTTGACTGCATATGCATTTTACACAGGTTGGTACCAGTGAGTGCATTATTTCTTATTTGTGCAAAAATTCTCGACGTGGAAGATTTTGACAGTGTAATAAAAAGGCTTGGAATTTATATCTTAACTGTATTCAGTGGTTTACTTATACAAGGTTTCATATTACTTCCTCTAGTATATTTCATATGCACTCGTCAATCTCCATATAATATTATAGCTAAACTTGGACCAGCTTTTGTTACAGCATTTGGTACATCATCAAGGTAATTAATTAAGATAAATATATCGTCAATTTATTATTAAATTAAGAATATTTAACAATCATTCAGTACAGCTACAGTTCCAGTAACAATATCATGCTTAGAAAGTATTGGAATACCTTCTAAAATATCTAGATTTATTGTACCAATTGGTGCTACCATAAATATGGATGGTATAGCTTTGTATGAAAGTATTGGTGCAATCTTTATAATTCAATTACACGGGTTACAATTTTCATTGTTTAAAATCATAATAATCTGGTACGTATTCTTTTCATTCTTACCTTCATAGAGATAACACAAAATCATAATGTAATAATATTGAGAAATTTACAGTATAACCTGTACTATATCGTGTATTGGTGCTGCCAGCTTACCCAGCGGTGGTTATGTAATGTTAATAATGGTATTAAATTCCGTGGGAGTTCCAGTAGAAGATGTTTCATTAATTATCGCTATTGATTGGTTTGTGTAAGCATCCAACGATGTATTTACATAATTTTACATATTTATTGAAAATACTGATAGCTTATAACTTGACTTCTAGAGATCGTTTTAGAACCACCTTAAACATCATAGCAGATGCATTAGGAGCTGGTATAATAAGTCATTATTATAAAAAAGATAAACAAACTTCTGTGCCAGAGGAAATGGAATTGTACACTTCCGCGTAATAGGTTGAAATTACAATGTGACTTTTAGTAAATCAAAAAATTATTGGCATATTTAGAACGTAAAAGAATAACAGGTATAGTCGAGAAAATATACTCGTTTATAAACAAAATAATGTTTGTTGTACTCTGATTGTAAATTTTGAATATCATTTATATTTTTCAAGTGTTGTAAACACATTCAACATTTCAAATCACTTTAACGTATTTAGTATATTAAATAGCATCAAAAAAAATTCAAATTGTACAAACAGTACTGTAACTTTTTAAGAATTTCACTATTTTAGTAACTTTGACAAGAATAAATTATTTATAATGGACTATACGAGCTTAAACGCAAAAACCTTTTCACTTTTTAATATTTAATTTAGTTTTAAGAACTTTAATCTAATATTTAGTTTAATCTTAATTTTAAGAATCCCTTCGTTCAAAAATTACATATTGAATTCAATCGTATTCTTTTCAGCAACCCAAGAGAAATAAATAAAATCATGTGATCAAAATCTAGGGAAAACAGCGGGAAAAATTTAATATAACATAAGAAACTATTTTTCGAACATGAACATCATTAACCTCAAATTGAACAAATATACTTGTTATTACTAAGTGAATTACGCGTTCAGGTTTAGTAGCTCAGTTTAAACATTTTCCACAATAACCATTTCTTACAAAGCCACCGTTTGAAAATTATAATTCACTAGCGACTGCAAGCCTGTAATTTAAGACTAGTGTTCACATTTCCTAACTCAACTGAACATCAAACAAAGTACACGTATTTTAAAACACATCAAAATTTGAAACGGAGATGTTTGAAGATGTATCTTACATTGCAATGCAAATACATATAACTATACACAATGTATGTTCATAAATGTCTATGTTCATAAACTAACGAGCAAACCTAACCTATTTGACATGCTGCTGCAGCGACTCGCGTGATATTTTCTAGAAACGAAAAGTCTATCTATGTGAACACTGCGTGTATAGGAGAAAGATTTCAGAATGGCGACTGTCTTTACTTAGGAGAGTACTTATTCCCGCCCAGAAATTGTGTAATTAACGTGTGTCTTTGAGAAGTTCCATGTGTTTTTCGTCGCCTATTCACTGAAAATGATAATAGAGAATCCGGATCAATTCAAGGCGTGGCTCACTGCCGTCTTGGAGCCACTGTAAGTAGGCCAGCTTGTCCGAGAACAGTTTTAGGTGTATGTGTATGCATTTAATGTTGTAAATGGCCGTACATGTGCTATGCTTTACACCCTATGCAGAATTATATTTACATGTACATTACCCTTCTTGCTTCTGAATATTCGTCGATAGATCATTTCGATCAGCATTCACCCACCGAATTATCATGTTTTTAATAATGATCGAACGATGGTACGTCCAATTTCCAGACTGTTTCTCATCCGTGTTTTACAGCGAACGCATTTCAAATAATTGAACGTAGGATATTCGTCCCGGTTGTATTTTAGTCCACAACACGAACTTCAAATATTGTTCAACTATCGCGATAAGAATACACTTTTAATGTATTAATTTTCCTACATAAACAACTTAAACAGTGAACCATTTCCTAAGAATTTGTTGACAGTAATGCTTATTTAAAATTTCGTTTATGGCTTGGAAAGGGACCATTGTTCGAAATAGCTTCCCCTTTGGTATGTAATTTTTGTTAGAAACATTTCAGTAGTTGTTAATATACTCATGACAGAAGATGCTTCAGTTAGGGAGAGATGTATTTATAAATTGGTTAAAATTTAAATTTGTATATATATATATTTACTTATATTTATTATATTATAGAAGATAATTTTGTTACTAATTTATAATTAATTAAATAGAAATATGTAACTATTTTCATTTATTCATTTATGGTTTATTGATCTAATAAAATTTAACGTTTTGTTCTGTATTTTATAACCTATAAACATGATTTGTTTCTATATTATAAATAATAAAGTAAAATTCTTTGCTTCATTATTCATTATGTATACAGAATTTTCAATGAAAACTTAATGTGTGTGATTGTTATATGATTTTCATATAGTTATATATATTTATATATACGTATGTCAATTCATGCTTTATGGGTTTATTATTTGAATATTACATAATTACGTTACAATTATTGTTTCAAAACAATATCAATATGATTTTACAGTTGTGATGCAGATCCTGCCGCATTAGCAAAATATGTATATGCTCTTGTTAAAAAGGACAAAACATTGGAAGAGTTGCGAGGTGGAATGGTTGAACAGCTTGATGTATTTTTGCAGCAAGGTACATTTTTCTTTTTAAGTACAAACAATATTAAGAAATTGACTATGCTTCATAATATTGTTTTTTTTTTTTCTTTTACAGAAACAAAAAATTTTGTGGAATTATTATTTAAAACATTAGAAACTCAAGAGTATGTACTTCCACCTCCAAAAAGTGATCCAGATGGTGGTGGGACACCACCGGGTGTAAATCCACCACCACCAACATTAGCTGCAGAAAAAGTAACTGAAAGTACAATTGCAATTACTTCTATGAATACAAATCCCCCTGCTCCACTTCAAATGAATGGATCTGCACCTATGGCAATTGGTAAACGTGAAACTAGAAAATCAGACTCTGAAAAAATTGACAAAGAGAAGGAGAAACGATCTAGGAGTCGGTGAGTCGAATTTTTTGTGAATTATTAAAAAAATTACAAAATTTTTGTAATACAATTTTTGGAAGATAATCTACACATATTTCAGAAGCGGTCGAATGAGGTCTCGAACAAGATCACGTTCACGTTCATGGGAGAGAGATAGGCGTAGATCAAGAAGCAGGGAGCATATTCGTCGCGATCGAGAACGCGACAGGAGTCGACCATGGAGAAACGAATCGCCACCAAATACACGACGGCATGATAGAAGGTTTATACAAAGTTTATTCCTACTAATAAGATATTCGAATTCATATTCTTTCTTTCTTTTTTTTTTGCAATATTTAGTCTATTTTACAGACGGAGTAGAAGTCGTAGTACATCACCAATACGCCCAAGAATACGAGACGGTCCTGACAATCGTGATCACAGAGCTCGATTTAGAAACAGGTCCCCGACACCACTTCGATCTCGGTCACGATCAAGATCATTAGATCGTAAAAAGATAGATCGTACTGAAAGAATGGACGTAGATAGAACAGAAAGAATTGACGGGAGTCCTGGCGGAGGAACTCCAACACAGGATAGTAATCACGGAGATGTAGACATGAGGTTGTCTACTACTAGTCAATCAATTCAAAGCGTTGTTGCCGTTGCTTCTAATGTTCCAAATAGCCAACCAGGTTTTCAAGCAAAGAGGAGATGCAGAGATTTTGATGGTCTGTATTTACCAAGGAATTTCAAAGATGAATGTAATGGACTTTGTAAAGCAAGTAATTAATATTTACAGAGAAAGGCTACTGCATGCGAGGTGATCTCTGTCCCTATGATCATGGTACAGATCCAGTTGTATTAGAAGATGTAGCTCTAAGTCGTGTTCTGACCTTTGGTCCACATAGTGCTCAAGCACCAGGAACAGTACCTGTAACGGCAGTACCCGAACCACCTCCAGGACCTAATGGAAATGCTCCTCCACAACACCTTCCTCTCGCAAGTTTACCTCCTCCACATTTAAGAAATCAACATCATTCTAATATGGGTCAGCACTTTTTATATATAAAATTTTAGATATTGTTCTGAAAAGTATCAGTTCCTAATTGATGTAAAATATTGATGAATTGGAGTGTAGAGGGGAGGATTCTAAATACAAAATTTTAACTTCAGACATTTAATAGTTCTTAAGATATTAACAATGTATTAAGATAAAACTTTTGATACAATACATTGAATTCTACCTATACCGACATTATTACTACAATGGTATTCGTTGTAGTAGTCATCGTCACTAATTCTAAATTAGACAGCAGATGATTATGATATCTGTAGGTTATGATTCACGTGAATTCTGTTATCTATAACATTATGAACAAGTGTTACCGGTTGCTTTTTTTTCTGACAGTCAAAAAGATATATAACTCCAACCCTTATTTTTTTATTGAATAATGGGAAAAAATTTGGTGTCCTAGCTATTTTAATTGTAGATGGGATATCCTGTAGATATTAAAATCGATATCGCTATTACATTATCGGTTACTTGATAGTCAATGACGACAACCGAAACAGTTGATTAGTAACGTCTATATAGGCAGAATCGAAAAGAAAGATTTTTATTGATATCTTGGATACCGATAAATATTCGAAGCTAAGTTTATATTTAGGCGCCTCCCTGCTCTTCATTCTCTCAAAATTTCATATCGATCGAAAACTGGTGCTTTTCGAAACTGCAGCCAAAATTTTAATGTACAATTAATGCAATATTCTAATGTAAATTTCGATAGATGCTTTTGCGGAATATAACCCAGATGCACCGAGTATGGAACCGCGAATGTCGTGGGGTAGGCATCCTCAACCCGGACCTGGAATTTATGGGAGAGGTCAACGGGAACTAATTAGTGTGCCAGTAATTCCACATACAAACTCGTCTGAGATAACACATACTCAAACAAATCCGTTAAAACGTAAACAAGCATTCGACTTTAATCGTCTTGGACCAAAACAACGAGTGGTACACAATCCAGCAAATTGTTCCCTGGAATTAAAAAAAGTTCCACGTAGTCTGAACAACATAACTCAATTGAATAATCATTTTTCAAAATTTGGTAAAATTGTAAATATCCAAGTTAATTTCGGCGGAGATCCTGAGGGAGCGTTGGTTACGTTCCAGCTACCAGCTGAAGCAAAGGCTGCATACAGAAGTACAGAGGCTGTGTTAAATAATAGATTTATCAAAGTTTTTTGGCATAACACTGTTAACAACAATACAGTTGGTGGTGCCATTGAAAATGTACCTCCAGGTATGTACCATTTATATATATATATTTTTTTATGTATATTAATTTACTTATTAGTGAATTTTTACAAAAAAAAAAAAAATTCAGTGTTTAATATAATGCTTCGTTTACTTAGGATGTCGCCCTTCTGTCAAAGAACGATTGGGTGCTGCTGTGACTACGCCAGCGAAGACCGAAGATAATGAATATATTCCCACTCGTCGTTCAACCGAAGAACAAGTCTCACAACCTTTGGTTCCAACATCGCCAAAGACTACCACTGTTCCTACACGAGAAGACAAGGTTCTTGCAATAAAAAAGACACAAGAAATATTAGCTGCTAAGGAAACGTTAAAGAAAAAACAAGAAGAGAAACGTAAGGAGGCATTAAAATTAACTGCCGATTTGCGTAAGAGAAAACAGGAATTATTAGATAAGCATTTGATAGAAATTCGAGCTCTGATTGACAAGGCTGAGAAAAATCCAGAACAAAAGGATGCAATTATGGCAACGATCAAAACTATGCAGCAATCTATTGATAATTTACGTAAAGACTTGGCTGCGAATGGACAAATTACTGGTAACAAATCGCAAATCAAATCTAGAGAACAAACACAGAAAGAGATTTTAGACGCAGAATTAGATTTAATGACAGCCCAGCAGGAAGGGCAAGACGCTGGAGAATTGCAAAAGAGATTAAATGAATTACGAGCACAAGCTGCTGCGTTAGGTTTAAATGCAGGTTCAGCTGTTGGACGAGGTACAAGATCCAGTAGAGTTATACGAGGTAGTCATGCATTGTCATATAGAGGTCGTGGCAGAGGGAGTTTTACTCATGTTTCAGTAGATCATAGACCTACAAGTCTTCTAGTCTCTGGTTACGAAACCGAAGAAAAGGCTGAAGTTTTAGCGCATTTTCAAGTAAGATTCTATTCTTTATACTATGTGTATTTTTGCTTTTGTATAATCATGTAAATTAATATCTGTATTATTTATTTCAGCAATTTGGAGAAATAGTAAATCAAATAGTAGATGACGCAACGCCTTCGATCGTAATCAATTTTAAGTCAAGAAAAGAAGCTGAGATAGCTTTAGTAAAAGGACGCACATTTCAGGATAGATTGTTGTCTATAACTTGGGTTTCTGGACATCATCTACATCGTGGCGGCGGTGGTAGCAATACAAACGCGTCTGTACAACTTTCTTCGCGTTCCGAACAAGCACCACCTACCATCGATGAAGATATTGATTTAGAAGTGAGTTCTTAAAAATTTTAGATTACGGTGTAATTTTTAAAAGGATATAATAATTGTATATTATTTTATTTTTATTAAAATCTGCTCTTTTTCTGATACACGAATAAATGAAAAAAATATAAGATATTTTGTCTGTCTTTTATATGATACAAACCTGTATTTGTATAACAGGGTAACGCTGAAGCATTGCTTCTTGAAGAAAACGAAGAAGAAGAAGATGAAGACGGTGAATCGCGAAGCTGGCGGCGATAGCAGCGTCAGCGTTATTTGTGACAAAAATTTGGTATCAGCTACAATGACTGTGTAATGATTTGGGCAAATCAATATGTGCTCAGTACTTGCGCCATTGCTGCATTGTCGTTTGATGCATTAAATACCACGATTTTCACAAAAAAATCAGGTTATGAGCTCATACACGTTATTATGAGTGTTACACTATTTGTTAATATTATTAAATATATACGCATGCGTATTATAACGGTATTATAAAGAAATGTACCGTGTCAAATTGCGCATCGTGAAATAGAAAACAGATATACAAGTTTCCAACAACAACAAAAAAACTAACCAAATTTATCCCATTATTTGTAGAATAAAATCGCTATGTTTTGTATGGGAAACATCTTATTCTGAATTCAGTCCTTTTTCTTTGTGTGTAGAATTGTGAATTGTCTCTTGTTATTTCTTTCAAGATATATCTATAATAAACAAGTAGCCAGACTTTTAGATATAGGTAGATACTTATAATTTTCAGAAATTTTACAATCGAAAGTGAGGAAACTATATTTATAACTTGTAAGATACAAATACAATTTATTATATAATTATCATATAAGATATAGCGTATAACGCTTCTAAGTAGCGTAATTGGTTTTTCTTTTTTACTTTCACTTAATGTACTATTTAAAATTGTTCCTGTAATGATGTACAGTGTAATGTATAATTGTCATGATTTCCTTTTATCAAATGTCAATGAAACTAAGTTGATTAGAATTGAAAAAAACTTATTCGTGCATAATTTTACACTAGTTGTTTCAATATATACTGAAAAAAATAATATATAATTGTTATATACAAATTCTTAAGATTAGTTTCCAAGGTAAGTATTAAATTCCGCAATAAGTAAAACTCGTATACACTGCGTGAAATTTAGAGAAAAAAAAAGAAAAAAGAATCATAGACTATGTTTCAAAGCCTTTGGCATTTCGTTATACATATGAATAAACTTATTTGATACATTTTGAAAACAATTTTGAGTCGAATCCTACCCAATGTTTTGTTAAACACTTCACTTTTTCAAATTACATTATGTAAATAATTTTCATACGATTTTTTACATATTAAAATTTGAAACCTGAATCTATGTAAGACTTTTTATTCCTTAATTCCACGTTTAAACACTATTCATTAAGGCATTTTTTTCTATAATGAATATGATGAATAAGTAAACTAATTACCTTATTTTTTATCTAATTACTTACTATAAAAAGATAATATAACTATTTTTTAATTTTTCATTATTCTGTAAATACACACAAAATACATATATTCAAAAAAAGTTTACTTGAAAAGATAGTATATGCATGCAATTTTAAAAATGAAACATAAAAGAAATTATTCAAATTAATCACAATATATTTTACATTATGGAGATAACCAACCAGCTAATAAACTACCTAATAGTAATTGTGCAACTGGTAATACAGACAATGGTAAATTCACTGCAGGACCATGAGCTGACCCATGGTAAGCACCACGCAAAACCCAGCTTCCAAGACCAACCGACTTGTGAGTACTTGTAAAAAGTGCAGCTAACAAGATATTCCGAGGTAACCACTGAGAGCACAAAATCCAACACAAACAGCTAACAAATAGTTGCCCCACGCAAGCTTAAACATAACGAAACAATAAAAAATATACAATATTCTACACTTAAATCAAATTAATAATACATCACACATAAACATTGTCTACATACATGCATTAATATTATACAAATATTATTGCAATAATTATTGTTCACTTGGTTATATAAATATAAATTTTGATATAAACTTACCAATTAATATGCATAATAGCACATCAGTAGCTTGTAAAGATGATGCATCCACCAATACAGCATCACAAAACCAATGATATGCTGTAGCTAATAATAGTCCTTGAGAAAACCAAGGTGATTTAATTTTGGCACAAATATCATACTTCAAGAGAACAATTTGAATCATAACACCAATAATTAATGGTATAATTGTACTATAAATAGTTTCTTTTACATTTACCCCAACTAGAGGAGGTGTAGATGCGCCTAACTAAAAGAATTAAAATTCTTATAAAATGAAAAACATGTAGCAACTCAAGCTTCAATAATGAATAAATACCACAAAGTATAATAATATGGGAGATATAAATAATCCTCCAAAATGAGATACTAAAGTAATTACAATGCTTGTTGATAAATCTGCTTGTGCCAATCGACACAAAACAAAACTTGTATTAAATGGAGGTGGCATACAGTAAAGTACCTAAAAATCAAAAAAGATTAAGATTAGATTATTATAAATGTCTATATTATAATTATAGAAAATATTTTAATATTTATTTACTTCCATTCCTTTCAATAACCATACATTGACATTGGCATAAGTCAACAAACATACTCCAAGTCTCATCAGAAAAGGCATTAAAATATATATAAAAGCCATTGTAAATACTAAGAGAGAGCCATTAAATAATGTTAAATAAAGTGTTTTTGGATTACATAATAAACCTGCTTCTAGGTATGTCAAAGGAACAGCAAAATATCGAATAATAATATTACCATTCAGAACACCTATTACAAATGGAAAATTGTAAGAAATAAATATATAATTTACAAAATTAATTATTTATAAATTAATACCATTTGTTTTACCAAATTGTGGTTTAATAGAAGCAAGAATCATACATAAAAGCATTGATAGAAAATATCCATATCTGTATAAAAGTTCATTCTGTCTTTTCTTTGGTTGGACATTTGATTGTGAATATTCTTTTTGCATTTTTGTTTAATTTTGTATATGTCTGTAACAATTTAAACATTTTAATATGTTTATTTCAAAAGTTTCTTTATTATATATTATATTAATAATAAAAAGAAATGCAATGTGATTTATACAATGAGATAAAAGTGTAGATAATAATGAAGAGGATCCAAACCATTTTTGCAAAAATTAGAGTACATCTGCCTATGAACAAGTTCAGCCAGTGTCGCATTTTTTCTGGATCTTCTTTGAGAAAGTTTCATGCACTCTCTTCCTTAAAAAATTTTGCGTGCATATTTGGACAAAATACTATGTACTATCATCCTATTTAAACATGCTTAAAATATTATAATTAAATGAAGCAAGCCTTATTACCTACAATACCATGTTAGATCTATTAAATGTAATATCTAAATTCATTCACTTATAATAAATTATTCTGCACTATATTTTACCATGAAATATTTCTGTACAAAATGTTTTAATTACTATAATATAGAATCTAAATGTAAATGAAAAGATAAATATGCATTTAAGTTAAAGCAGTATTTAAATTTATAAGGTGCAATTTAACAATACTTTCTTTTAACAACAGATTTTCAATGACATATTATGATAAAGATTGACATTCATTTTTTGACATTTTTTATGATTTTTAGGCTGCATGAAATAATAACATTTTGTGCTTATTAAATTCGTAATAAAATATGATTGTACAATTTATGTATTTACATGTTATCGCGTTGACAGTTGTTTGATTCAAAATCATACACTTGACTCAAAAATCGTACACAAAAGAACGAAAAATTATTACGACCATTTTACAAATAAATTTGAAGTTTCGATTCATTATGATCCATCAACATTTTTCTATAATACTTTAAAAACATCAGTAACAAACAGTTTTGTATAATATTTGATTGTTAATATTTTAAATATTTATTATTCTTAATGCTTAACTTTTAACAAGCAATACGACACCCCTTACTGCATCGTATTAAAATACCAGTATAGTATCAAAATGCAATGAGAAAATCTGTTTTCATTTTCTTACGCATGCGTAATTAAGAACAAATTTACGCTAGTTGCAGTATTAATGAACTTAGTGCCAACAAAACATATTTTCAAAGACAGTAGAATAATTCAGTTCCACTAAAAGGGTAGTTTCTTACATTTATAGTAAATTAGAGAAAGAAAAAATCAATAGTATTTATTAAAATTATTGTACTTAGAATAATATAATAATACAGAATGTCTCAATTAAATGAGATCATTTAAATATCTACTTTATTTATTGTGATTCGTGAAAAATTTTTCAGTCATGAAATTGCACTATTTCAAAAGTTATACCAAATGGTGAAAATAAATTTGAATGTAATTCCGAAAAGCACCTGTTCTTGATAGAGCAGAGGAAATAAGGATCTTAAATATAAAATTTTAATTTCAGATTTTTATTAGAAATATTAATAAAAAAAAACTTTCAGTATAACACACTGAATTCTACCTACATATATCAACTGTTTTCGTTGTATAGTTGCCGGGTGTTACATAGCTGATATCAGCTTCGATGTCTATAGGGTGTCTCATCTAAAATCAATATAATTAAATTTTATTCCCAGGCAACTTTTCTTTTTTAATTTTTTCGCATTATTCGCTAAAAAAGGAGTTGTGTTTAGATTTGTATTATGTATTTCCCTGGCTACCGGTAATCCTTATCCACGATGAATCAAGTTTACATAAGACATGCTATAGATACTAAACTGATATTATTATATATAAATAATTGTATAAATAATAATTTCCAACATTTACCGACGATGTCTATCTACACAACTGATTTGACCATTATATTAGTTATGTCTGTATAAGCAGAATTCAATATATTGTACAGAAAGTTTTTTTTATTAACATCTCGCTAACTAATAAAAATCCGAAATTGACATTTTATACTTGTAATGCTATCTCTGTCCCCTCCACTCTGTCAAAATTTCATGTAGATTAGAAATTAGTGTTCTTTGGAAGAATATGCATAAACTTCTTTTAAAATTAATTTTTCATGAAACATTAAGGTCAAACGTTAATAACTTTTTAAATGGAATCACATATTTCTTTTCTCTCTATTTCATCTCAAATCTCGAGATACTTCGCAAAAATAATTACAATTACACACATTCAGATTTAATTAAATACTCAATACACCTTTATAACTTGAATAGAAGAAAAACTGAAGAACAGCTAACCAATCATTCACTGGATCAGAAATTTCATCTATTATTTATGTTTGGATAATGAATGTGTAACTTGCTCCGCCGTTAAGTATACATAAATTAGTAAATTATAGTTACTTTCAACAATAGTTACTTTCATTGAGTGAATGAACTGAATTGGTTTTTTTTTGTGTTCTGTAAGAAAATCTACAGTTTCATTTTAAAAAATTACTGATGATTTTGAAATTCGCAAAAATGATTTAGAGAAAAATGTGGCCTTTGAGATGGTGCAACTTTGTTGAGATTGTTTTTTCATGCAACAATAAATAAGGTAGATATTTAGGTGATCCCATTTAGCTTAGACACATTGTATTGTAATGTAATTCTTTGCGAAATATTATAATTTTTAATAAATATAACTGAATGCGATATTCATTCATTATTTATTATAATAATAATATTAATAATAATACAATATAATAATAATAATAAGATTAATGAAACAACAGTTCACAGTAAACGTGATATACAGCCACAATACCTCATCACCATAAGTCGGGGTCCACCCACTCTGGCACACAGTTTGAAACTTAAGCAACTTCTGTATTAATTATTCACATTTTTTTCTTACAAAACTTCGTAACTTTTATACATAACGCGATCTATGATTACATACATAACATTGGTTTGTAAACGAGGTTACACACTTAGAAAAACTAATATTTGATCGCACATTACAACATGTCGATGGGATAACAGAAAATTTTGTAATAAATCTTATTTCTAATCGAATTTATAGTGCAAATAAAAGGCGCAAGTAGTTTGTAACGCAAACTACAACAAAAAATATTCATGATATTAAAAACCATAATTCAGACCGTTTTGTAAACAGTAATGCAAAGGATTATACACATGCTATATATATATCCTCTTTTTTTAAATATCGAAACGCAGATATAGAAAAGATCACATTAGCATGCTCAGTAACATGAAAATATTAAGTCAAGGTACAAAGGCTTTGATTTATTAGCTAGAAGCCAAATAATTGTACATAAGACATCTATTCGATGTTAGTTTCAGGAACAAAAATATTCATTGAATGCATTTGTCTAATACAGAGCTTTGAATTCACTATACTGTGATAAAACATTAGTTTTTGTCCTTTCTGATCAAGAAACACAGCATATTACAAATCAAAAATTGAAGTAAAAAAGTCCATTAGTCAACCTATCCAACAATTTGTAGAAACTTTGAATTAAATGCACATTTGATAATGAAATGAATACAATTTTTGTAAATTGGTGTATTAGTAAATAGAACAAGAAATATGTAATCAGTAATACCACCTACAATAAAAATGTGGATTATTATACATCAATATTTATCCAATATGTATATATATCAAAAACTCAAAAGAAACTTGTATAGTACGAATTTTAGAGCATGCCAAAGACAATATAACTATAAAAAAATATTACAAAAATAATTTAAACTTAAACCATTTTATGTTCAAAGATTCATTCGTTAATCGTTTATAATTTTAAGAGTTATTTAAAGAATACACAGAGTGAAATTGTGTTTTAGGGTTAGGAATTATGCTTAGATGAAGTTTTATGTCAGTCATCAACTCTTATCCAGTTATCTAAAAATCCTTTCTGTACAAACAATATGTAATATCAGTTTGTTTATTATTAATTTAAAAGACACACACACACACACACACATATATATATATTTTCCTAAAAAATATTGAGTGTATGTCGTGCAAAAATATAAAAATTATTTAATATAATATATTTAAGTAGCAGTCTTTCATCCGAGTATGAAAATTATAATAAAGAAAAAAATTAATTATTTGAATCTTTATAATGATGGATAATACAGAGATTAATTAATGACTAAACACTAAACAATACACAACACTAAACTGTTATTATATGTAAATATCTATATATAAAAATATAATATATTTGTAATAAACAATTTGTCACAGTCTATTGTTAGTACTTCCAATTATTTACCAGTCAATCTCGAACAAAAACGGAAGTATAACACAATATGTCAAAACATTAATTAGTAACTGATATTAAAAACATTTTCATTTCATTTTTGTCAATATTACTCTTTTTTTTAAATACTGCTTGATTAAACTACAAAAATAGTAATGTTGTAAAAAAAAGAATATATTGTAATTGTATAGGTAAATAAAAACTTGTTAACAAGAACATTAAGGACACATATGGAAATATTTAATAGAATTATTTTTCATTCTTTATAGAGAAGTAGATTTTGTTACATTTTCTATGCTTGTAAGATAAATAGACTAATGATCAGTAGCAATAATTATTATATTTTTCAAACTTTATGTATCTAATTTATATCTTATATATGTATGTATGTATATATATATATATATTTATGTTTATAAAAAAAAGAAAAAAGGCCAAACAATATGTGTAAATGATATTACATTACTGTATTACCCATCTAAAAATTTGAAATTATGAAATGTAAAATACGAATTAGATTTTTAGAAGTTATAATTAGTGTTTATAATTTTAATGTATAAAATTCGCAACTTATTTTATTTGTGTAATACTTTCATCACTGCAAGAGTATACCCGTAGCTATCGTACAATTTCACTCTGTATACTTATCATATTCTTCTTACTATCAAATATTGATCATAGTTTTATTTATATACTACAGTTAATTCATATCACAATGTCAAGGCACTTAGAAAAAAATTTTTTCCATGAAGCACCTTTACCCCTCTACTTTAGTCTGACACAAATATAACACAGAATATTTAAAAATTTGTAGTACTATTGCTTCTGTTGACTTTTTTACCCACTGCTCGAGACAATGTTCTAGTTGGTGTAGGTCTTAATTCATAGCCTCCTGCATTCATTGTATTATTGATTGCTGCTACGTTTGGAGCAATAGTTTTTAAACATTTAGCAGCTTCTTGCAGTTGTTTCGATAGAATTTCATTTTTTAATTTCTCTGCATTCAGTTCTCGTCGAAGTTGTGCTTTTGTTTTATTCCCAAATGGACACAGTACTCTATGTTGTATAAGACATACTGCTGATGGTCTCATTTCAGGATTTGGATGAATCATTAACTACAGAAAAGATTGCATTAAATTTTGTATTCTAATCTAAATTAAAATAAAAAAAGATTAATATTGAATTTATTTACTTTAAGTAATTCGTTAAGATCACGACTGTAATGTGGTAATTCCTTTAATTTTCCATTTCTAATGTCATGCCATTCTGATCCGTTTTTAGGTAATGGGCCTCCACCACCGGCTTCATAAATAGTTAATCCAAAAGCAAAAATATCAGCTTTTGGTAAATGAGAAAAGTCCTCGCGCAGAATCTCCGTTGGAAGATATCTACAATCTCCTTCTTCAACTTGAGGGTTATTAACTGATGTAACATGACCTAAATCTCCTATTTTGTAAGTAATTTCCTCTTCTATAGTCTCCTCTTCGTCGAAACCATCATCGGCTGAATCGTAATTAACTGCAAGTAACCTTTTTTCTTTGGAAATGAAGATATTTCCGGGTTTAATATCCATATGTACTAATTGCATACTGTGAATATATCTTAAACCTTCAGCAACATGTAACAATAATTGTCGTATTTCTATTTCAGTAAAATGTTTTTTTTCTTTTTCTAAATTGAGAATCGTGTCAGCCAAACTACCACCATTACAATATTCATTCTGAATTATCATATGATTATCCTCTGCCCATGCAGAATAATATCTCACCACGTGTTGATGTTTACCAAGTACAGCATGCGCATACACTTCATTTAAGGCATTCTTTTCATTAATACTTCCAGCCACAGGTTTAATACTTTTCTTAACAGCATAAGTGCATCCGTCTAACCGGTTAATGCATTTATAAACGGAGCCAAATTCACCCGTTCCAATTAAACCAAGTTCATGGAACTCTTGATGATATCGTGAGATATTAGAATCTTGCAATGCCACACGTTTTGTAGCTTGTTCTATTTCGTTGTCAGAATCTTCTTCAGAATCGCCAAGATCAAATTTTGGAATTTGGATATCTGGAGAACTAATGTCAAAAGAAAAGAAGTAATATTTAATAAGCAGTATTTTATTTTGAATTAATAATATATCATATTTCTTAATCACATTAATAATGTATCAAATTTCTTATATCACACCAAATACTTACCCATTCAGACTGCGCTTAGATCTAGTACGTTTTCTTGCAGTTAACGTTACTCCATTTGGCATAAAAGGATTTACATTGGCAGCAGGTTTGTCAGATTTATTTTGATAATTACAAGTTCTAGATTTGTCTAGCGAAAATAATCTAGAACATTTAGTCGGAAACGGAGTATGCATTGCACTCTTTTCAATTAACGTTTTTGGAGTAGCGGGAGAATCAAAAAGACGTAATGCTCTAACTCGTTTGTAAGGTGGGCTACATGCCATTGACATTTTTTGAGAACACATATTTTCACGAGCAGGGATTCTAATTCTTGATGCACCTGTAAATCATATTTATTGGTTTTTGAGAATCTAATTTCCTCATGCACCAAAATTAAAAAAAACAAAAGCAATATTGTGTTGATTACTTTATAAGTAATGTACAGCAGTGTTGTGATGATTACTTTATAAGTAATCTACAGCAGTGTTGTGTTGACTATTTTATAATTTATGTACAACAGTGTTGTATTGATTATTTTGTAATTGACATATATTTACATGATAATTATTTCTTTCATGCTTCTCATGTTATTCATATTTTAAGTATAAATTACATAATTTCTATATTCTTTTATTTCTTTAAAAAATTTTTTTGATATTAATTTTTAACAAAAATAATCTTTTGTTTCAAACAGAGTTCAGAATTAATATAATACGGAATTAACAACATTAATAAAAGACAATATACACACAATATATCTACAATTACATTTTTATACAAAAATAAAACAAGGAAATCTTATTTATTTTCTAGAAGGAAATGTTGTATATTATATATTTTTCTTAAATATACATACATGAGTCAAATATTTATTTGTAATAGCAAAAAGAATGTATAAAAATAGAGAGAGAAATGTTGTAGACTTTATTACTTGTTAATATCATTTGTTTCAACATCATACATATTTTTATACAATATACACATCTGAGGTAACAGCAGTACACAGAAATATTGTATCTACTGATTACTTCTAGATCTTTTTAAATTATAAACAAATTTGCATGATGCAAAACGATTGTCCAATGAAAATATCAACTTTTCTACATCATGCATGAAAACATTGTCATATCATTAAAAAATTCACACTATTTTCACAAGAAGAAATAATTAAAAATAAAAAGAGGGCTCTAAAAATCGTGTTTGATAAGCGTGAAACAAACAGATAATGTATATACAATAACACAATGAGACAAACAAACAAATTTAAATTTATTTCTTTTTAAAATAAAACACAAAAACAAAAAAAGAGAGAAAAAATATACAAATTAAATTTGAGAAAATACAACACCATGCAGGAAATATATATTCCTAAAGTTATTTGGGAAAGAAATATATAGAACAATAAGTGAAATACCTTTAAATATGTTGCAGTCAGAATATCAAACAAAAACATTTCGTAAATATACGAAAACATTGGAACAGTGTAATTACACTAACCTGTCACGTTACTAATCAAAATTTTATTGCTATTGTGTTTTCGGATAATATAAATTTAGCAAGTAAGAAAAAAAGGGAAGAAGCAACATGATCGAGTTGTTTACTATAACCGAGCGCGTCGCTAGTGGGTAAAGCAATGCGCATGTGCAGAAAAAATGGAGAGACGCCGTTACCTCGTAATCAAAGCGTCACATTATTATGCATTTTTAACACTTCTATTTATTAACAATTTCATTTAAATAAATATCACAATCCTACATTTCATGTTTGAGTACATTTCATTTGATACTGTCGCGATGCGTATCTTAGTGCAAGAATCGCTAATAAAAGAGCATAGTATAGTATAGTATTACAATCCAGTTACTAGTTATTATACTTGAAGTTGTCTCTTTACTATCTATCTAGACATTGATGTTATTAATACCCAAAATCAAAGATTTTAATTGTCCTTCCAAAATGAAAGTAAATATATTATATGTGTTGCTATTCTGTATCTTGTATATCGATTATTATTTACATCAATTTCCGTTTAGATAATATTTTTAGTCAATCGATTTTGGGTTGCTAAGATTTGGAAACTTCTTCTCAGTCATTCTAATTTGCCGCTCAATAGGGGGTCACCAGTTTGATCATCTTTGTTTAACTGATTTATTAACATTAAATGGTCAGAACAAATTTAATTTTAAGAACTCGTTGTTTATTTTTAAAGCAAATGAGATTTTATACGTGACTATTAACAAACGTTTAACTTCGACATTTTCGTTCTTTTTTTCAATGCAAAATTTTGATCAATTCTTCAAAATTAACAAAAGGAATATCATTATATTGTATTATGAAATTATAAAGAGACAAAGGTGATAGAACACATTTCTCACACTTGTCACTGAAGAAATATATCAAAACACACCAAATATACCAATACACCAAAAACACAACTTTTAGAAGTAGTTATTTGAAAATCTTTCCTCGCAATGTATATATTTAAAATACGAGTGTGTTGGGTAACCTCACTGACGAATCTCCGATTCAACTGCCGAACATATCAATTAAAACGGATTGATTACTTACTTTCATTGTCACTACAATTCATCGTATTACTAAATAATTTTCTCGGTTGAAGCGGGGGCGAACATCCAAGATCTTCCGTAGATGAGTCCAATATATCTTCGACATCACAGCCAGAGCTGTTCGTATGACAGCTGATATTTAGTTCCTCATCCTGTATATCGCATGCTCCGGAATGCAACTTTTGTGCAACCTCCATCTTTTTCAAATTGTCACCATAAGTTTCTTCGCATGCAATCAATCCCGTATGTATCAACAATATCAAACTGAAATAAAATAATCACTGATTTGTAAACCTTGTTAATTACGCTTTGGAGATGTTAATTCAAACCACGCACGTACCACGCTACGTTCGTTATGGCGGGTGGCCCTGTTTGGAAAATTAAAGCTGACCAATCAGGGATCTCTTTGAGGACCGGTGTGTTGAATTCAATAAAATGCGTTCTTCTATTGGTTCTCGCTACTCCAAATGGTAGTATATAGTAGCGTCATCTGCACATATTTTCGACGGTGAAATCATTCTTTAGTGAAAATTCTAAAAAAACCTTTGTCATAATCTGTTCTTTGAGCTTTCGACGAGATCGAACGATGTTTAAAACAGCTGACAATCATTTGTTGAACAATGAATGAAAACAAATTTTCAGCTTTGTACCGATGGACAATATATGGCATTTAAAAATCTCATGCTTCTGTAACAAACAAAATCTCATGCTACGATCGTACAAATTATTTATGTACACGATTCAACAACGTGTAAATTACGAATTCTTTTATATAAATTTATGTTTTTTTATAAATGAAAAAGGAAATGGATTTTGATACATTTCAGTCACAAAACGTTACGAGTATTTTATTTCAATTATTTTATATGTTTTTGCATATTTTGTATATTTTTGAACCTTTGATTTTCCATAGATCCCCTTGGTTTAGTTGAAATATCGTAGAAGATTTTAACTAATCACGAAGGAATTTGATCGTTTGGTGTTAGTGTTAGTGTTAGTTTAAATAAACGTGATCACCTTTATATTTTCGATCACTCTTCATAAAGTTTCATAAATTTCAGGAAATCTAGACAAAATGCTGTATAATCCGATTTCCCAGAGCAGGAAGATGCAAAAACGAAATGTTAAAGTTTTAAAAGTAGAATTTAATAAAAAGTGAGCATGCAGTGGCATGTATGGCCATTAATTTTTATGTTTGTTAAATGAAAACGTTGAAAACTCACGTAAAAAAATGGAAAATGTTTCACGTCCTCTACTTCAGACAGTGAGCTCTTTCCGTGAAAGAAGCTTCACAAAGGCAGTGAAAGAATTTTTATCGAGCAGCTGCAACCTGTAGCATTTGTATGAGCGAACGCTGGTTGAACGTGTAGTAGTGTCGGTGGTAGGGGTAACATAGTAGTTCGATGTGCGATATGATGGGAGTTTTACTGCGTTCGACGGGTTTTTTCTAAAACGAGAGTGCAAACGCCATTGCGGTGGGGATGACACTACACGAAACAGTCGAGTAGAGAGAGAGAATAAAGTACTCGTGATCTGTTAGTCGTGTCTTTATCACACGTCCCCATTTTTGAAAGTTTTGATTATTGACACACTGAAAATGGCAGACGTGGAAATTGAGGTTGGAGGTGACATGCAAATACCTCAACAACAAAAGGAAAAATCTAGCACTGGGTAATCATCGAGTGCACGATAAGTGGACATAATGATCGACAATAGAACATTGAACATTTGTTGTCTATAACCTACAAAGAAATTTTACCGATAATGACATTGACATCTTGTTGATAATCGTTGGTTAATTAAAGTTACCATATTTTTGAGTAATACATACTTTCCTTGTAATTATATTTCCAAGAACTAATTTTGCAATTATTTTTTGCGAACATTTAAAAAAAAATAGAAGTCTTAAAATTCTTAATCACCGTTTTTACGTTGATAATTAATAATCACGTATACATTTTGTTTTTTAGGCTTGAATTTCTGCAAATACCACAATTTCCACTCACTAACATAGGATATCCCCAAGCTCACGAATGGATCAAACACAGAAAAGCTAATATCAGGCCATGGTCTTTATTTCTCAATACAAGCAACATAAGACCTCCTCCCAGTTTACCAAGATTGAGTAAAAGAATTGTAAGAAATATTGAGTATTTCCAGAGCAATTATTTGTTCCTGTTTGTTGGATTAGTTATATATTGCTTGTAAGTTTTATTACAAGTGTATTTATTCTTCCACTTATAGAGAATATCTTCTTACCTTAAATAACAAAATAATTGTTCAATTTTAGGATTACATCACCATTGTTATTGTTTGCTGTTGCTGCATCACTTGGAGCTTGTTACAAGGTTTCACAACGTCATGCTAAACAAGAACTTACGATATTGAATTATAAATTAACTCTAGCTCAAGTTTATTCTTTGGTAGGAATCTGTTCACTGCCAATTTTTTATTTAGTTGGTGCCGGCGCAGCTCTTTTCTGGGTTCTTGGTAAATAAAACAAATATTCTTTTATTTAGACCAAAATTACATAAAATCTGTGCAAAATTATTTATGTACAAATTTTATTTCAGGTGTATCTTGGTTTCTAATAACTTTACATGCAGCATTCTACAATATTGATTCAATATTATGTCCAGGAGAAGACGAACTTAATTCTTTAGTCATGCAAGAAGTATGATCTTTATTATAATGGATATATATAATAAAATCAAATTTTATGTAGTATGTAGATAATATAAAGTATACATTTATATAAATTCATGTACTATTAAAAGATATATGTAAGATATAATTAGTTTTGTAACATAATATGTCAATCTTAATTTTAATGATTAACAGGAATAATATTAAATGATATAAGTCAAATGGAAAATTTTTATATATTATTTACTTTGTTATAGGAAACCAAAGAATAATTTTGTACTATTACTATTTAAGAAGAAAAAATATTTGTATTTACAATGAAAAGTTAAATAAAATATTAAAAACATTTGTGTTAATTGTAACTTTCCAATCCTTGTAATTATAAGAAAATATTTTTATCGATAGTGATAGTATTTTCCTTATGTAAATGTATCACTAAATATTAGAAAATTGATGTCTAATTATTTATTTAATATAAGAATTTATAATTAAACTGGTAGAAATAAATAATATGTGTTAATTTACATGAATGGATCACGTTAATCACGTGATCATTATTAACATATTACGAACAGTGCTTACCTATACATATATTGATATGATTCATGAATACGTGCATTATTCTGTATTTACTCAGATGATGAACTCAACGTATCAATTCCATCGTTTTTGTACAATTGTAGATAAATGTAAATAAATTAACTAGTTATAACAAATGTGTGTAGTAGTCAAATCAAAGGTTAAAATACGTGTTAAAAATATGTGTACATGTGTATCCACGCAGTTATGTGACAATTTCCTGTACCATATCTGCACAGCATCCGGAGTGAAAGATTTCTAATGGAAAGATGAGAATGTAAGGATACTCTGTATTTCAGTTAGTGCTTTTTATATAAAAAAAATTAGAAAACGTATTACAGCTAGATATTTTATGAAATTAGTAATTTATCGTCTTTTGTTCTGATATAATACATATAGTCATTTATAGATAATATAATTATAAACAATATTTATTTGCAAATAATTATTTTAAATTTTTATCTATTTTAATTGCCTATGTTAATAGTAATTCATGTTTTATTCATGTCATATTTCGTAACATGTATTTCACTCTTCAGTTGATTACAAAATTATAATATTGAATTGAATAAAATATATTTATAATGTACACGTTGTAGTATTTTTTTATGAATATATAAATTTTCTTTATTTGGCTTGCATGTAGTATACATTGTTAGATTGAAATAAATAGAATTTGAATACTGATCAATTCAATTAAAAATGGAAGAGGATGAAGAAATTTCTGTACCATGGATACAGAAGAGTAGGAATGATACGTCTGAAATAAGTCTTTATCGATCAATACCAAGTAATTTAAATGCAGGATCTGTGCAAACTTTGTATCAAAGTGTTCGTAATATCTCATCGTTGAATAATGCTGGAAGTATGACTACTTTGGATAGTATGCATAGTGCAATCTCCTTGGAAGATATTCAACAATCATTTAATGATGATTTATCAGTTCTTAATAATGAGGTAACAATTAATGGTAGTTGTACAGATCTGAGAAATAGCAGAAGAAGTTCAAAATCTGTAAGTTTGTAACTATATATATGTATATATGTAATTTAATAACAAAACTGTTAATTATATAATATCTGTTTTCTTTATAGATCTCAAAATGTGGAACAGCTTTTAGTTTATATTTTCGTGATGAAATTCGTACAATTGATTTTGTACTTGTTTGGGATGAATACAATGTGGAAGCTCAAACATATCGTTGTACAGAACATAGACGTGTAAGTAACTATACAGTAAAGGAATACTACTTTTTGTTTAATATTTATAATTTCTAGGTATTTGAAAAAAATTTGGAGAAGGAAAGTTTACAATTGGAATATGAACAAGCAGAACCAAATGGTCTACATTTCATAAAAATTCATGCACCTCGAGAAGTATTAAGACGGTATGCTGAAATATTAAAACTTAGATTGCCAATGAAGGAATTACCTAATATGATAATTCCTGAAAATAGTAGTATTGCATTAATTAAAGAAGTCAATTCGTTATTTAAAAGAATTATGAAAAACTATTATGTAGACCAAACAATATTTCCAACTATGAAACATAATTTTACGGCTGTTTATAGCCGTGATAAAGAATATTTATTCAATTTGGATTCGCCAAATTTTTTTACCGCTGCAACGCGTGCTAGAATCATACAGTTCATTTTAGATAGAACCAGATTTACTGAAACCAAGGATGACGATTTTGCATTTGGAATAGAAAGATTGATTTCGGAAAAAGCATACGTAGCAGCATATCCTCTTCACGATGTAAGCTACATCTTTTTGTTTTTTTCATCGTATTTTTTTAATTTTAAATTTTTCTAAGTTATAGGTATATTTATATTCTTTTTCTACTTATTAGAGTTAAAAAGCAATGTCAACAAACATTATTGTTTTTTTTATTACATTTTATTTTTTTCGTATCTTTGTTCACATTTACTAAACAAAAAAATTTTCGAAAGAAGAACTTCGATAATTCATTGACTTCCAAATATAATTATTATATGTATGTAATTTTATGTTAAATATAAAGCGGTAGATTTGCGTATGTTGAATATAAAGCGGTTAGATTTGCGTATTTCATTAGTTTTACATGCTTATTTAGATAAACACTATACAATTGTTAAGAATAGGTCCTTAGGCATGAACACAATTTGGTCATTTTAATTTACTTAAGATATTAATTTACTTTACTTAAGAACTTAATTTATTGGGAAGGTTGAATTTATCTTGGTTATAAAGTGACTGTCTTAATATAAATGATCAATACCTTTTATACCTATTAAGTATTCCCTACCTATTAGTATATTACTATACTCTTGCCTATACTTTTTATTATGCTTATAATAAAATGTACATCTAATAATAATATGTAAAATTACATCTAAAATTATAATTATATAAATGTACATCTAAAAATTTTTATAATTAAACGAATTTAGGTACAAACATTCATGTAGAGCATTAATATTTTAATTAATATAATTTTTTTCTATTTTTAGGGAGATCTACACGCACCAGATTCCATGAGATATCTTTTATACAAAGAATGGGCAAGTTTAAAAAAATGTCTTCATTACCAACCATTAGACTATATCAAAGAATATTTTGGAGTAAAAATTGGACTTTACTTTGCTTGGCTCGGATTTTATACACATATGCTAATACCTGCTAGTATTGTAGGTCTTTTATGTTTTATATACAGTTGCGCAACTTTGTATTCTAACGAACCAAGCGAAGATATCTGCAATGGTAACGGTACCATTGAAATGTGTCCCCTATGTGATCATATTTGTGGATACTGGGATTTAAAAGAAACATGCTTACACGCAAGAATTACATATTTGTTTGATAACCCATCTACTGTATTTTTTTCTATATTTATGTCATTATGGGGTATGTAATAATATTTTTAATATCTCTGCATCTATACGATATAAATTTCATTATCATTTTTACTACATTTTATTAGCTACATTGTTTTTGGAATTATGGAAGCGATATTCAGCAGAAATAACTCATAGATGGGACTTAACTGGTTTAGATGCTCAAGAGGAACACCCTCGTCCTCAGTACTTAGCACGTTTGGCACACATAAAAAAGAAATCGCTTAATATTATTACAAATACGGAAGAACCGAAAGTTCCTTTTTGGAAAATGAGAGTCCCAGCTACAATTCTCAGCTTTTCCGTTGTTTTGTTGCTGGTTTGTATAATATAGAAAAAAATGAATTGAATAATTACGATATAAAATAATCGTAAAATTTGTGTTTTATTTACTTTAAATTACAGATTGCAATAGCAATGGCAGCAGTGTTAGCTGTTGTTCTATATAGAATGTCTGTTTTAACTGCCTTAAGTGTTTATGGACACCCTATGGTAACAAGTTATGCAATACTATTTACAACAGCTACTGCAGCTAGTATTAATTTATGTTGTATCATAATATTTAACTGGGTTTATGTTTGGCTAGCTGAATATTTAACCGAGGTACTTATATATTATGACAACTGTATATATTTTTCTTGTTTTTAAAAATATATTTTTCCTTTTCATTTTTATAGATTGAACTGCTTCGAACTCAAACTGAATTTGATGATAGTTTGACGCTAAAAATATATTTACTCGAATTTGTTAACTACTATGCTTCCATTTTTTATATAGCATTTTTTAAAGGAAAATTTGTTGGATATCCGGGCAATTATAATCGCTTTTTCCAATACCGGCAAGAAGAATGTGGCCCCGGTGGTTGTCTTATGGAATTATGCATACAGTTAAGCATTATCATGGTTGGCAAACAAACTATGAATACAATATTAGAAATGTTGTTTCCACTATTTTATAAATGGTTAAATACTTTAAAAGTACATGTTGGGATGAAAACAGAAGATGGACATAAAAAGGTTACTACTCGGAAGTATCTCCAGTGGATCAAAGATTATAAATTGGTAGAATGGGGTCCAAGAAGTTTATTTCCCGAATATTTAGAAATGGGTAGCGGTATTAGATTTGTTAAAATTATCTACATGTATTTGTATTAGCCGTTTAAATCTTAATGTTTTAAATATTGCAGTATTACAATATGGATTTGTTACTATTTTTGTTGCTGCATTTCCATTAGCACCTTTTTTTGCATTGTTGAATAATATTTTTGAAATGCGATTAGATGCCAAAAAATTATTAGTAATGTACAGAAGACCAGTTGGACAACGTGTTATAGATATAGGCATATGGTATCGCATTCTTGATTCCATTTCTAAGTTATCTGTTATAACCAATGTAAGTAAAAATATTTTACATAAGCAATATAACTTTTGATATATTGATAATTGAATATTTTTAGGCATTCATTATAGCTTTTACTTCAAATTTTATACCAAGATTAGTTTATCGAATAACTGTCTCTGATAATTATTCTCTGGAAGGATTTCTAGATCATTCTCTTTCCAAATTTAATACAAGTGACTTACAAAACGGGACTCAACCATATTTACCTCCTCACAAACAAGTTGAAATATGTAGATATCCAGATTACAGAGAATCTCCTGATTCACCAAACAAATATCAATATACAATTATGTTTTGGCATGTACTTGCAGCAAGACTAGCTTTTATTGTTGTATTTGAGGTACTGTCATAACATTAATGTAATGTTAAATCTGAAAATCAACTATAACAATTATAACAAAATCTATGTTTTCCAGAATATTGTTGCTCTGGTCATGATACTCGTGCGATGGTGTATCCCTGATATGCATCCAAAGTTAAGAGATAAAATACGGCGCGAGGCATATATAACTAATGAAATAATTATTCAACAAGAGGCGCTTCGTGCTTCTGAGAGATCCGCTGATGACGGAGACACAAATCAACATATCATTACATTAAATGAAAGCACGAATCGATGGAACAGGGTCATGAGAAGTAGTTTATCTAATTCTGAATTTGATTTAGAAATTCATGGAAGTCCTATATCGCCGGCTAATACACATTCACGAGTTGGTCCTGCTGCACTATGATCATTATTATACAAACCAAATCAGTAGAAAATTATAACTGTGATGCTAGTCACATTTATATATATTGCTTTATTAATCTGATTAATTTGATGTTGATAAAAATATTTGAAAAGTATATCAACATCAGTAACAACAGAAAATAAGAAAGAATAATTTATATATATGTTGAATATTGATATTAACATTGGTATTGATATTGATAGCAGTTATATATTTTCATTATTTAAAAAAGAGGAAGTTATTATTGCATTATAGCAAATTTTAATATTCTATATTTCTGTTAAAAAAAATTTCTAAATTAAAAAAGGAATGAATCTTGCATTATTGTTCCTAACAGATGAAAAGGAAGATTTATAATTGAAAGATACGTAATATGTATATATTACATTATCTTCTATGACAAATTATGTATTTAATTAAAAAGAATACTTATTGTAATATAAGTAATATATTCAGTTGTTATTGTGTTTTTCATAAATACATTGTTATTGTATTATTTAAGGGCTTAATTCTATAAATGTAATTGATTAATCTTTCTCTTTATTATAAAGTTCCTATAAGAAATAGATCTGACTTAGCAATTAATTAATTATTGCTAAACAACAACGAATAATACAGTGAAGATCTACCTCTATTATACATAAATTAATCACAGAATTTTTCCATAACTTTCATAAGCTCTGTAATATTAAAATATACAATTGCATACATTTTGACCAAAATTGAAATACAATGTAGTACATTACATTTTGATATTATTCAGCTGCCATATTTTTATTTTAAATATAAATAAATAATATTTATATAAACATATGTAATTTTTATTTAAATAAAGGGTTGTAAAATGATATAAAATGCAAATTTTTATTAAAGTAAATAAACAATTTTCAATTTCACAAATTCACAATTAATTCTGTATTATCGGAATATCGAAAGTGCTGCATTGCAGAGGGCGATATCATAGAATCATTATTGAGAAAATCACATTGTCTTATTCCTAGTCATTCCAAATATTTGATTTAAAAAATTTACATTTATTTTTTACTAAATATTAAAGAAGACCTGACAAATTTATTATATTTAATATATTATTTTAATGTGAATCTTTAGCTAAATAACGACAATTCATTTCTAAGAAAAATGGGGACTGTTCATGCAAAGGTACACGCTTATTATTAGAAAATTACAGTATAACCTAAAATTAAAACCATTCGTTTTAATCATGAGTAATTTCTAATAATAATTTTTACCATCGTTATTGTGAATTTAACAATTGTGTTAGATATTCTATTAAGTTTGAATATTTTTTATTTTATTGTATAAATTGTCATCGTACATTTAATACATTTTTTCAAAATATATTTAATAGAATACTTTTTGTTAACATTTTGTGTGTTGTTTACATTTCAGGAATCAAATATGTCCAGAAATATAAACAGATCTTCAAGTAACGAAAAAGAAAATTTTAAAGAGGATAATCCTGTAAGTAACACATAAGTATTTTGATTCATCTTGCTTTAAATATTTTTATGATTTTGGAAGTAGAAAATAATTTAACAATCTTCTCCAGTCCTTACATTTTCATGAGAAGATGAATTTACTAGAAAGAAAAAAAGGACAAGCCGTTGATCTTCATTTGAAGGTATATTTACTAATAACTAATACAAATACGAAACAACACAATACAATTATTTATATAAATTACTAATTTAAGTTTTATGAACTAGGCAAGAGTTGATAGAATACATGTAGATGGCCTCATAAGAACAAAAGATGACATAATAAAAGCCCAAGTAACAGAACTGTTTAAAGCTCAAGATTTTTATGATATTATTATACATGCCTATAAAGTTAGAGAAAAATTGCAAGGTTTAGGATGTTTCGGAAATATTGGAATTTACATTGATACCAGTCATGGTCCTCATGCTACCCCAGAAGGTGTTGAAGTGGGTCTATATAATTACACACTAATTCAACAAAAATAAGTAATTTCTCAGATTTAATTCTTTTCAGTTCATTTATGAATCTTCTATTTAAAAATCAGCATATATTTATATGAGAGATTTTAAGCTATATTCATTTTTAGGTTACCTTTATGGTAAATGAAATGAGACGCCTAACAGGTGGAATTAGCACCATGGTTGGAAATAATGAAGGTTCAGTTATTGTTCAAGCGAAAGCACCAAATTTATTTGGAAGAGGAGAACGTCTTCAGATGGAATATTCTTACGGTTCAAAAAGTTCAACTAATATAAGCATATCTGTTGTTAAACCATTTATGGGTAGTTCGCGTCATAAAATGTATATGAATATCCCATTTTAAAAATTAATATCATGAATTACCTACTATTAATATACAATTTAATTTTTTTTATAGATTAACTGGTAGCGTGTTCAATACATCAAATAGGTTTCCATGGTCTGGTTTTAGTCAATGCGACAAAGGTCTTTTAATAGATCTTGCCTTTAATCCAGATGGAACTGGTATATTAAAGCATAATTTACAGTATGAAGCCACGTATAGGGAAATTATTTCTTCTAAGCAAATGTCGTTTCGCGTTCGGGAACAATGCGGTCCAAATTTGAAATCTGCGCTACGGCATATTTGTTCCATCGATAAAAGAGATTCTTTAATATTTCCTACTACTGGAAGTCTCATACAATTTTCGACAGAAGTGGCTGGTCTAGGCGGAGATATTGGGTTTGTTAAAAATGAACTTATCGTGCAAACTAATTGGACACCTCATGAATACGCAGCAAGTATTTTTTTCAACTCGAAATATTAAGCTTTTTTAAATTTATCTTCTATGCAATTTGTCTGATTATAGAAATTTCATTAGACCTTCCAGATGGGTTTTCAATCCGGATTGCTTCGAGGAATTAGCAACGACATGAAAATAAATATTGCAGATCAGTTTTTCTTGGGTGGACCATTGAATCTTAGAGGATTCGATATGAGAGGTTGTGGACCTCGTCTCGATGGAAATTCCCTTGGCGGCAATGCATATTGGGCACTTGCGCTTCATTTATACACACCACTGCCATTCAGGCCCGGTCGCCATAGTTTCGGTGATTTGTTCAAGTTGCATGGTTTTATCAATGGTGGAAATGTGTCGAATTTTACTTTCAAATTTGGTGCGACATTTTTTAGATATTTTTTGTAACTTAATTTTCTTAATTATTTATGAAATATACAGAAATAAATAATTTTTTATTATTTGCAGCGAACGATTATAAAGAAAATATGAAAATTTTTAAAGAAGATGTTCGCTGTGCGGTTGGCGGAGGTATTGCAATGAAATTTGGAAATATAGCAAGAGTAGAATTAAACTTAGTTATGCCTTTATTATTTGTCAGGAACGACGTATTGCAACAATTTCAATTTGGTATTGGTTTGCAGTACTTATAAATAGCTTTTCATGATAGTAAATTGTGTACATCCTATATTATTTTTACATGTGCATTTAATGTAAAATAAATTACAATCATAAATTTATTATTCTTATGAGAAATACATTCTATTGTCGTTAGAAATAAGTATCCAAAGTGTTTCCAATAAAAACTAATATTTTCAGAATATTATATCATAACTGTTTGCACAAGATGAACACATTTATTTCGTAGTTTGCGTCAGATACGTAATAGGCTGTAACTTTCTGGGAAATGCCAGATGCTTCATTAGTATGAAAAAACAGGATGAATCAGTCTATCAAATGTATAATAATATATATGTTCCTATATGAATCGGGTATCTGTCACTGTGTTGGTACAATATCGGTGAGGACCTCGAGCGATCGTCACTCTACACTATCGGTGAGCCGCCTGGACAACCCTAAATATGTATTAGTGGAATATGAGGTTCAATAGTCGAAGGGTTAAAAACGTGCCTTATTTAAGGCCTATATAATTTTCACAATATTCATTAATTTCGTTAAAAAAAATTGTAAACACTCTTTAAGTATGAATAAATCCGTGTGCGAAAACTGCATACCAAAAGGTATCATTCCGGATTACCAGAATACCCCCTTAACATGATGTATATATACTTGTTTTAAAAGTTTGTTTATACAATACGGTTTGACTAACTATGATCGATTATAAATAAAACATAAATAGGATATATTATTTTTGATTATCAAGTGTTATAAAAAACATATCTCGCAGAATTGTATTTACTGATAGTAAATGTTTATTTCCCGTGAATTGGTAGCCTTGATGTGAATCGTGACAACAGCGCCTCTACAAGAAAACGTTACAACCGTTATAAATGATCCGTACAACGCATTTACACTTAGTAGTTGAAAATGGCCGCTTAAAAGTTCTTGTCAAGATGTGTGCTTCAATAATACGTCATTTTACAATGGAATCTATTGGAATTGTTGAAAAATTGTCGAAACGGAATATTGTATCTGAAGTAATAAAGTCTATTGAAACACCATTGTTAAAGCATAAAAAGTGTGGTACACAAAAGAATCAGTTGTTATATTGCGAGAAAAACATCCTACGTGATTGTGATTCCAGTTATAGAGGCTATCTTTGTTGTACGTATTGGTAAAAAAAAACAAAATATCTCATAAAATTACTTCATCGAGTTTAAAAATTATAGTGATTCTGCCATAATCATACGCCTGAATAACAATTTGAATTTCGATGTGTCATTATTTATCAATTTTCAATCTTAACCTGGTATGCACGTGAAAAATTCAAGATGTCCGATGCATCGTGACTGCAAACGTTATATTGATTTCGAACGTGTCTTTGAAAATTCAAGAATGAAACTTGAAATGAAAATAACACTTTTTGTAAATTAATGACTTAATACTTAATGTAAATTAATTAACTTTATACTGAAATTATAAAATTATTAAAGAAAGTACGAAATTTTTTTTCATTGAAATTCAATGTGTAAGATAAATTTAAAGGTCATGATTATGGGATGTTTTTTTGTAAAATTTTAAAGAATATTTGGTGATTCCGGAATTCTTAATTTTTTTTTACTCTGTAATTGAATTCAAATATATTTGTTAATAAATTAATAGCTTGTAGGTATTACTAATTAGTTTAAAAATGCGAAATTTGACTTTGCAGCCGAAGAAAGATTTATGAGAATTGAAAGAAGTTACGGAGGAATACCAGCTTGTTGAATAATGTACGTATAATCAATTTCAAATTAATCAAATTCAAAAATTTAAGTTAGTTTTTTAAATTCAATGTTTTCTTTTGCAGTGACTTTGCTTTGTTGTGTTAAGCATGTGTTCTATGCAGAGCTTACCCGCAAATACAACAATGGAAAAAATGTATTCGATGAACGATACATTAAATGGACAAGGAAATATGCAGGGTGCAAAGAAAGAAAACATGTTCAACAGTGTTTGTAATGTTTTAAATGTATTTTTGGGACAACTCTCTAAAGTTCCTGTTTCATTCATGGGAGGAAATTATCCATTGTCTGTGACAGTTGTAAATAATAGTAATTCACATGACTTTTTTAAAAATTTGGCAAGTAAAAGAGAGTCATTAAATGCAGACAATATGTACATTCACAATGATGAGATCAAAGAATCCCTAAATATCGTTGAGAATATTCGTAATAATATATGTAATGAAAAGAAACTCTGCATAAGTAAAATTTTTGAAAATACAAAAGATAATTTGAAATTTAATTATGAATACATTGATAGTAAGAATAAAGATGCAGAGAAATCTGATGAGAAGAAATTAGATATTAATAAAGGTGTTAAATATAACACAACTGATTGTAATTATTTAGTATCAATTCAAAATTCTAATATAGAAAGTGATGAGGAATTTGAATACATTTGTTCTGATACGAACACAAAGGAAGTGGATGTTAAAGAAAATTGTTATATTTTTGAAGAAACATATAATAAGGATATATCTAATACAGAACAGCTTTTTAATTGTAATAATAGTAGGGGTGATAAGACTGTAAATATGGAAAATTCTCTTTTAACGCATAGTACAAATACATTAAGTACAGAGACAATTCAACAATCCACATTTCCAAATTTGTTCACAAATATGCTTCAAAAAATTATTGATGGCGTAACAGATAAATTTTCTAAAACAGATTTTAAGAAGTCGAATATACCAGCAAAAGCATCAGTTTCATCGAAGCAACGAAGAAAACTTACTACAGTGGCAAAAGGTCGAGGGCGGGGGCGAGCAAAATCGCAGCTTAGGCGCTCTGGAGTCAGTCAAAAAAGACACAGAAGGGAACGGAAACATGACATTACAATAGACATAGAAAGCGATTTTAAAAGCTGGCAAGAACTTGAAGAGTCCGATACAACAGAAAATAAAGAATCGGAAGATTCATGTTTAGATGAGGATGTAGTAGATGCTGTACAGTATATTATAGAAGAGAGAATAAGTCCTGTAACATATACCTTTGCCGATGTAGAACCCAAAATTCAGAAACCGAAAATACGCAGAAACGTTAATTATGACATATCTAAATTTTCTGCAAAAATACCTGAATGTTTAAAGCAAACAGATACTTCTAATTATGGTTTTCGACCACGTTCAATATCAGAAAGTTCCACTGGTTCAGAAGATAGTTATTGCATAGTGTTTGAGACTGATTCTGAAGTAACTTTTAAAAGTGATGTTGAAGATAGCGAAGAGAGCGATATAAATGAAATAAGCGAAGAGAGTGATATAAATGAAATAAGCGAAGATGAAATAACGTATAAAGACGAAAAACCTGCGACTCCGATCCGACAAGTAATTATTTGTTAGTTAAACTTGTTTGTATTAAAATTCTATGATAATAAACAATATAATTTTTATTATAGGTAAAATTCAATTTGAATCCAGTGGTTCATTTAATGGTTCAATGGGACTATGCATACCGTGCAGCTCGGAAAGGTCCATGGGAAGAAATAGCTAGAGACACAGAACGATTTAGAAGTCGAATAAATTGTATAGAACGTGTTCTTAATCCAATATTAACAGTTCAGCACAGAATTCATATTTGGCAAGAACGATTTGCACTTATTGAATAAAATTCGTATTCCTTTAAGGTACATGTATCATTCAAAATTGATTTTATACAGTATAGAAGAAGAGATGATGTATTAAGAAAAAAAAGAATATGTATAATAAATGTTCTAGAATGACAAAATAGGCTGTGAATAAATAATATAGAATATATATCTTCAGACAATATGTTCATTACTAATGGACATAAATTGTTCATTGTCTGATGATTTTCACTGATTGGAGTACCTATTTTCTTTAAAAGTTCATAAATTCATAAGCTGTAAATTCTTGTTTCTAGCTAATCTAAGTCTAGCATTTGTCGATATGTAAGCATGTCGACACATGCTATATCTTACAAAGTTTTACTGAACATAGAAATATTACTTTGGATCTAATTTAATTTGAGAAGAATAAACACTTAAATTCCATAAGTATTTTTCTATTAATATTTCTTATATCTAGAAAAAAGATGAAGGTAGAGCATAGAGAAACATATTATATCTATATATACATAAATAACAAATATATGTATATTTTTAGTTAAATTATTTCATCTTATTCATCTTAGCCGTATAGTATAAACACTAGTCATTAAATATATAAATTATCAATCATTATACATATAAACAATCAATTCATCATACATATAAAAAGAAAAATGAATTATTGGAAAGTACTAATTATTCATGTACTTTTTTTTAAATATACATTATCTCTTCATCTGTGTAGCTATTTTCTAATAAAATTGAAACTTCTTCATTGCATTTTCAACAATATAATTATAAAGTATGTACATTTTTTTAAATATGAGATTAAATCAAATATATGAAATTATATATCCGTGACAATTCTGCTATATAATACATATTTAATTTCAAGTGGACATAAAATATCAAATATAAATGTAAAAAGTTTTTAGTAATTATTATTTTTTAATAGCTTAAATATATAAAAATTATAATACATAAATAAAAAATCTCCACTTAATTTTGTTTTTAAGCATGCTATTGACACACATTTGCCTTATTTATTAATATTAGAAAGATTTCTCATCACAATTTTATTCAAGAACTCAAATACTTGTTACGGATAATTGTTAACAATTAAATAGTTGTATAAATATTAAAATTAGAAGAAGATATTGGAGAGATAAAATCATAATAAGTTAGAAATTGAAATTCACAGCAAAATTTATTATTATGATACAAAACAAATCCTATTTTAGTTTTAATCATTATTTAGTATCATATGTATTTATATTTAAAGAAAATATGATTTTATTTTTAGTTTCAATTATAAGTATGTATAGAAGATATTAAAGAAAAATTTTAAATATAAATATTAAATATTAAATATAAATATAAATATATAAATATTAAATTTATGTTTAAATATACGTTTGAATAAATGAGACATGCTGTGTTCACTATTATTATAGTGAAATGAACATAAGTTCATAATATTAATTTTTGAAGAATAGTTAACTTATAAATCTAATTTTTGTGAAGTACAGTGATACAGAGAAAATTCACCTTGCTAAATTTGCCATGTACAATGCATATTTAATAAAATTAGTCAGCAGTTATTTTGCATGTACATAACAAAAATCATGTATGTAACGCTCAAATATGTAACGTTCTATTAAAATTAAGTTAAACATATGTAATAATTTTTTTCCATTAGTAATTTAGAAATTATTTTAATTATTAAATAATTCTAAAGTAATTTGGAAATTATTTTAATTATTGATGTATAATAGTAACGAAAGGATCCTCACGTACATAGACATTTGTATTTAACTTTTAACTAAGGGAAATTAGAATACTATTTTTACTTTGAAAACCAGAATAGCATTACGTATGTACATATATTCAATTGAATAAACACATTAATCTCTTTTACAATGATTTATGTTTAGCCTGAAGAAATTTTCAACACTCGTTTAGTAAAAGTAACTTTCACTAGATACATGATACCCATTAACAGAAGCAAGTCTTCGAGTAACGTTTCACAATTCTAATTAACATTCCAATTTTCTATCAATCATCGCTAAAGAAGACTAGATCTTACTAAAATTAAATCTAATTCATATTATGACAAAACAACGAATGAAAATTATGTATGAAATTTCATCACAGATGAAGAAAAGATATTAAGTTTCGTTCAGATACCAAGTACATATGTTTCCTGGTTTGAGTTTGGATGCACATCTTATTCTCACTGACACGGCATCGTTAATTGCATACATCAATGAAAGATTTCATGATGGTTCTGGCACAATCCCTGTCATGAGTATCATGGGAAGTTTCTCAGAGTCTAACAATGAATGTAATAATACAATCTGAATTATGCCAAGGGCAAGTTACATGACTGCAAGTCAGGAGTGCTTGATTGGTGGTCAGAAAACAAAACTTGCAGTTACACATCCCATTTCTTAATTGTCCACGGATTGTCCTACGAATTCACCTTGAAGAGTAACGTTATTTCGACATTGTAGCTTCGGTTTTAACAGAACGATAAATATTTCTAAAAATACTAATGTTAAAACCAATTGAAATCATTCGCTGGCGATTTCACATGGCGTCTTTGTGTCTACAAACAATGAAACAACGAAAAAGAAAAGAAAATGATCTCAACTGTGTCGGAGGATTATTCCAATCTACTTTCACCTTTTCGCAATTGTTGAAGAACAGAAACGTGTATGTCAAGTTCCGTATTGTATAAGAAAATTTTTGAAGACCTCGCTAGGCTGGACAGCGTGTAACAGTTGTGCTAGTTTTCTAAGTTGACGATAAGAACTTTGTGTACCAAAAAGATCGATTTCTAACAAACGAGCTGTATGCTTCGTATTTTTATATTTCTCGTTCTTTCTTGCGAACGAAAAAAAATACAATACCTTGCGTGCAGAGGTACAAGAGTTTTCAATGTTCCTCTGTCATTGAAAATACTGATTAAAAACATATTGTTGAAACATATCCGCATGTAAATTGGTTGTCTGTCACGTATGAATAATATCGAGCGTAGTAAATCTATTGGCGCAAAAAATTCGCAATAAATCCGAGAATTATATGTGTTTCGCGCGAAGTTCCCTTTCACCGACATTTAAACAGTGCATCGTGCACTTACACGAGTATACGCGAGCTGGAAAATTTTGCACGTGTGCGTGATACACGTTGGTATAATTTAACTAGATCGGAACGTTATTCGCATATGTTACAATACAACGATATCCGGTTACGGGACTCGTAAAAAATTGCATCATTCACGTATCCGGCACGAAACCATTAATTTGCCATGATTTCGGGTCATGCTGTTCTTTTGTAATAAGTTTCTTCTTTCTCCTTTTTTTTCTTTTTTTTTTTTTTTTTAAATAGGAATCAAGTATGTAGAAAACGATACNTTTTTTTTTTTTTTTTTTTTTTTTCACTGTGAAACTCGGTACGTATCTTTAGTGTAACATTTACTAGGGATTGACGATCGAATATTTTTTAATTTTTAACAATTTCGAAAAATATAAACAAAAAGACGTAGAAATTTTTGGTATAAATTCGATACATCAGAAACAAATAGCTATCATTTTCATAATTTTCACAGAAATGAAAATGCTGGATCGTCAATCCCTGTAGAATATCAATCCCTATAGAATACTTTTGAACTTTTTTTGCCTTTTTTGTTGCAGCTAATCCATGTTTGGCTGGAATTTTGCCGACAGGCAATGTAAAAAAAAGTTATGTAAAAGGACTTGAAAAAGTTAAAAAATCAAACAAGAGCTGTCTTTATTTCTCTTTTAATGTTGCTTTTCGTGTTCATAATGTGTTATAAATAAACCACAAAAGCTCATGTCAAATATGTACTTTTTTTTCTTATTCGTAATTTTTAGACCCGTCAAACTGTCCTGCCCCCCTTAAAGGGTATTTGTCCCATATGAACAAATTAAATCCGCATGGAATAACAATTCTAACTCGAAGGTCCAAATCTCGTCAAAAGTGTCGCACACAAAGAACTCGAAACGAGATGCTTCGACCTTCAACGCACAAGAGTGGACCTAATGGTATTTTGAAAGTAATTAGAAAATATTTGACGCGAGCAAACACGACGTGGTTTTGGCGAGCAATCGCACGAACGTGGCGGGTCGTCCCGCGCGCAGATAAAGAAGCAATCACGCCGCGTATAAACAACCCTACGCCGGAGAAACAAATTTCTCTGCCGAGGGATGAAAAGAGAAGTCAGGGCAAAGTCAAGTTTGAGCTTGGACTTTCCACAGGTAGGACGGTGGTCACCTTTTTTTCACTGGTCGACCCTCGACCGACGACCCATCGTGTCGTCTCGCCCTAATCCTGTTTGCAGGATGAGCCGACCGTCGCAACCTGTGTTTGATTATTTTCGAAATTTTCCAAGGCGCGCGAGAGCGTCTTTTTTTTTTTTTTTTTTTTTTTTTTTAAATAGGAATCAAGTATGTAGAAAACGATACTACTTTGAATTCACCTGAGTTTTCTTCAGCAATTACAAATTAGTATCGCGATCTTTTTTGCCGTACAGTGGAACGGAGCAATTCAGAGAGTCGCGAGAGCAAGTGGCGTTTGCTTTCCTCGTGATCTAATGGCAACCGTTTAATAAATCGTAATCAACAATAGCTTGAGCTCGGCCTTGGACGCTTCAGCCACCTTCTCTGGAATACTTGGAAGCCAATTGTCCATGTTACTAAATCCCGCAGCGGATAACCGGTTGCAACACACGAGTTGAACCTGACATTCCGGATTTCACATCACACGAATGATCGTAGTGACTCGAACAATCGATATCATTCGTTTCTTCTATTTGAGAAGAAAATCGTCGCACGTTATTCCACGATCGAGCGTATTATGTAACAATTGTTACACAAAGTGGATTGGAAATTACCAGTGAGACGCGAGTATTATGGACGCTGTGTTGTGTACACGATTTCGTTCGATCGTGACGAGCTCTGCGTCAGCGACGAATATGAATAATTCGGATGGATATTCGAAGAGAAAAACTTCCACTTCTAAACTGAAAGTAAGAAACGATGTGCAGGCCTATGTAAGTGACGCAACTGAAGCGGTTCTTTTCTCCCCGGTTTCTGATACGAAAATCACCTCACTGAATTTTCGAAAGTTCCCAGTTGTTCGAAACTTCTCTTCGCCATTCGCGAGAGCAAATCGTAATTGACGTCATCGTTTATCGAAGTTCGTACTGTTTCCGATCGAGAATTTTTATTACGACGTGCAAAGGAGGGAAAAAAAGAAGAAGAAGAAAATACAAGTGTGGATGTTAAAAAAAGACATGGTAGTGGGGCGAGGGCTGCACACATACTACATACACACGTTGTTATTACACGGAGGTTTATTTAAGGAAACGTGAGAGTTCAGAACGGTATATAATAAAACACGTACAGCGTTTTCGCTGCAGAACTCTTCAAGCTACGAAGTGTCTCGCTCAGTCTCGCCGACGCGGGTCAATAAAATCTCTCTAGAAGTTTCATCGTTCTTCGAGAAAGAACCTTCGTGAAAGAAACTCCCAATGGAAGGATCGATAATAAATTCTAAAAGCTGACACGAACGTTCGAAGCTTCCCCTGCTTGCGATGTGTCTAAAAAATTATGAAAAATAGTAAATCTCGCATCCCCCGAGACCTAGCGCCGTTGTCATTGAACGCTCGATCCAAATTCTTGACAAAACCCAGAGTAGTTTTTCTATAAAGAGACTCGACTTCGCTGTGTCAAATTTGGCGTTTTTTTTTTTTTTTTCAATTGGCAAAAACACCGCCGATGCGTCATCAAATTCGACAGTTGTTTTCACAACTGTTCACCACGGTATATAATTGACGGGTCGTGAAAACGGCGATCAATGCAGGTCGCTCCATCGAAGCGATGAAGATATTTGTCGCCTGTTTTGTAACCTGGGTGTTGACAAACCATGGAATCATACTCGCGAGCGGTCTCGACGCGCAGGATCAGAGAAACGATGACCAACTAAAGGATGTGAGACACGATGGGATACGGCACGGTAATCACGGAGAGACAGTCTCGACGCTCGATACAGAATCGTTCTCCTCTTCGTCCGTGCAAATATCGTCGAAACATGCGGCGTCATCATCGTCGGCCACTGTGAAGAATGAGGAACTCGATATCGAGAAAGAGAAAGCGTCGTCAAAATCGGAAGAGCGATTCGCCAGCGACGTTTCGATCGTGGACGAGTTACTCTCTAAGGAGAAATCTATCGCCGAAACTGAGAGCGGCGCGGGGTCGGTTTCCGACGAGTGGAAGAAAGTCGTTGAGGAATCTGCCGAGCAGGAGGAAATCGCCAAGACGTACGTGAAGAAGAGAGGGCCGACCAAGACATGGAGCTGGAGCAGCGTGAGCAACGAGTCGAGGAGTTCCTTCAGCGAGGAACTCGAGTTTCTCAGGAAGGAGAAGACGAGGTCGGAGACTAGGATCAAGGCGGAACTGGAGGCACGAGCAAAGGCGGAGAATGAGGCGGCAGAGGCTCGAAGGTTGTTGAAGCTGCAATTGACGGCGCTTCATGAGGCGCAGGCCAAGGTTCAGGCAGAGGCGAAAGCTCGAGCGAAAGCGGAAGCTCTGGTAAAATCGGAGTTCGAGGCTGTGGCTGCCGCTCGAGCAGTGGCGAAGGCTAGCTCCGAGGAGGCAGCGCAGGCTAAGCTAAAGGCGAGGCTGGAGCAACAGGCTCGTTCCATGCTGCAGGCCAAGGTCATCTCCATCTTGGATGCTCATTCCACCGTCAAAGAAGAAATCGTGATCACGGAGGAACTGAAGAAAAAGGCGAGAGCCTCGGCGGAAGCTTCGATGGCCAGGAGCGCGGCTACAAAGGAAGCTGTCAAGTCGATCAGAATCGCGGCGATATCACGAGCAAACGCCGCTATGAAGGCGTTGGCCGCTCAGAGGGCCACCGTTGTTCAGGCGGCTTCCGCTGCCAACGCTAAAGCGGCAGCCAGTGCACTAAGCGCCGCGGTCGAGCAGGCTGTGATCTCTTCGAGAACTGCGGCGATTTTGCAAGCGGAAGCACTTGCCATAATTAACAGGACTGTACAGGCAGCCCTTGCCGAAGGGGCCGCCATCGACTATGCGAAATATAGAACCGAGATACACAAGAACGCGATTGCAAGGGCGAAAGCTTCCGCGGAAGCGGCTGCTAGCGCGGCCGCCGCTGCGGCTGCCGCTTCTAATAAATTGATAAGCTCGCAGACGAACGCTCTGGGTGTTGCCACCAAGTTGGCTGCCTCTCAGGCAACCGTGGAAGCCCTAGCGGAAACCGCTCTGGTGGAAATTAACGCTGCAGCCAAGGAGGAAACAGCCACCCTGGCGGAACTAAATGCTGAAGTTTCTGGTCTTGAAGCCGCGGCCGCGGCCCATGCCAGTCCGCTTCAAGGTGTAAGGAACGGAGTCGTCCTCGGATTGGATTCCTCTGGCAGCAAGCTCAACGAGCAACAGGCGGCAGCATTGCGGAGAACGGTGGAAGATGGGAGGAACGAAGGGAAAGCAAAGGGCAGGGAGTCGTAAAAAATTGCTCTCGACAGTAATGAGAATGAGAGATGTGAAATGATGCTTTGATTTCTTCGGATGAGAAATATGAGGAATTATAAATACAACATTGTAGTAATGGAAATCTTGTCTTTTATTGTATCCGTTTCCTTCAAGTTCCTTTAAGTTCGTCAGTCATTGTTTCGCAGAATTTCTACGAAATTTTAAATATAGACCGTACATGAAATTTTATCAATAATTCGTTAAATTACTAAGTTCATTCTGTCTCTTGATTTGTATAATGTGTTTCTTGTACGAGAAACAGAACACATAGATTTCTTGCGTGTAATATACTACAATGAAAGTAGTCGATGTAGCGACGTTTGTAATGCATTGTGTCGAAAGATTTTTGTTAACATCACCTGAAATTAGAATTTTATATCTGGAAGTCCTCTCTCCCTCCTCTCTCCCTCTCAAAATTTTATATCGCTCGGGAACTGATGCTTTTCGGAGAAATAATGTCCAAATGGACAAAGAAAATGTCAAAGAGAAATTTATGTACTTTTTTTTTTTTTAGATCCAACTATCAGTATTTTTATTGTTCATGAAACCAATTGAAAATATCGGTATTGCTAAATCAAATGTACATGGTGCGCGAAAATTTAGAGAAAACTCGGAAAAATTAGATGCGAGCAATCGATTGTTAATAATAAATATTTATTTCTTCGTTCGGAGTACAAAAATTTGTGAAAAAATTAACCGTGCGATATCTTTCTATTTCATTGATTTTTATCATTGCCAATTTGATACCAAGGGATAAATCAAGTTAGAAAAACGAGAGACGAATGACGAAAGTTAAACTACTGAACCTCAGCGTCCAGTGCTGGAGTCATTTTTGACTCACACGGATATTCCACTAATCATATTTAAAGTCGTCCGGATCACCGATATTGTATCAACACAGTGACAGACACCCGACTCATAATAATAATCACATGAATAATAAAATTATATTTATTATACATTTATGTCATTCACTGTCAGGAACATCTTGTGCAAATTGAGCGAAGGAAGACAAAGAAAGATTGCTCGTTGGCAATGAAGACATTGCATCAACAAACAGAAACAACGGAAAAAAGTAATAAAAAGAACAAAAATATGAATAAAAACAGTAAATTGGTAATAAAAATACTGAAATATTAGAATAGTGGTAAAAACTAAAATCTAAATAGTAAATACAGAAATAATAACAAAATACTAAATACTAAAAAAAATAATACAAACTATTAAATACATCTAATTTTGCTGGTTTCCAAGTTGTACAATTTATAAAAAGAGATACGCAAATGTCAGTAGTTATCTCTAAAATAAGATAATTGATTCAAGTTGATTCAGATTTTTATATTTATTTCGCTGTAACCTTGCATTTAAATATTTTTTTACGATACGTTGCACATCTCAAATGATACAATTTATCCTCAATTGAATTAAAAAGTATATAAGGTAGTTGTAAAATAGTTGAAGAAAGTTGAACAAATTGCCGACGAATGCCACTTACTCTGATATCACTTGCTCTAAAATCATGAAGGTCGTTATTCAGATTCGTCGATCGTTCGACGCTTCCCGCCGATAACGGCGCTTGATCAAACATCTTTAGTTGCAAGCTAAACACCTTCGGAACACCAAGCCACGCTGCTGAAACAATATTTTCAAACCTCGACGGGTTTTGCTATTTTCACAACTGTCGGCCGTGGTATAAATCCGTCGGTGGTCGGACATTCGGTATCAATTCGCGAAGCGTCGTCGAACATGAAGATTCTAGCACTGCTCGTAACGTGCCTGTACCTTTTGGGGCTCGCTTCGGCCGGCTCGAGTTCCTCCCTGCTGGAGCTTGCGAGGAGTAGAGCATCGGCCACCGCGTCTACCGCTGTCACCGCCAGATCCGGGCTGCGTGCTGGCCAGGTGGCTGTTGCCTCGCAGAAAGATGCCGCGCTTCAGGCAGAGTCTGCGGCGGCGGCCGCTGCCGAGGCACGCGCCTCCGCCGATCAAACGGCCAGCTTGACCGAGGAGTCGGCGACTGCGCAATCGGAGGCAGCAGCGAAAGCGAAAGCATCGGAGGAAGCGGCAGCGGGAGCAGCCAACGCCGGACTGGAGGCGAAATCGGTCGCTGAATCGGCCAGTTCTGCAGCTAGAGAGGCTGCCGCATCTGTGAAGGCGTCCGCTTCCGCAGTAGCGTCTGCCGCTGTACAGGCGAGACTCGCCGAGAAGACAGCAAAAGCTCAAGCCGCAGCCTCGGCTGAAGCGAGGGCCAAGGCTGAAGCCGCTGCTGAGGCGACGGCGGCAGCCAGCGTAGCCGCCGAGGCAGCCCTGAAGGCCGAGAGACGAGCGGGAGAAGCGATCGCTAGGGCAGCCGCGGCCAAAGCAGCGGCCAGGGCTGCCGCAGCTGCGTTAGCCAGCTCGAAGGAAGCCGCCGCGAACAGCGCGAGAAGCGCCTCCCAAGCTGCGGCCAGGAACGAGGTCGCTGTGCTGATCGCCGAGTTGGACAAGAAGAGCAGGGAAATCGACGCCTCCCTATCGGCCAGCGCACGCGCCGCCGCCCAAGCTAGCTCGAGAAACTCCGAGACGGCTGTCGTCGGGGCTGACATCGACTCTGCCCAGGGGATCATTGTGAGTCCGAGTCCGAAACCGACTCCGCCGCCATTGCCGAGCCCGAAACCGACTCCGCTGCCATTGCCGAGTCCGAAACCGACTCCGCTACCATTGCCGAGTCCGAAACCTGCACGGGGATCGTCTGAGTCGAGCATAGAGATCAGCGCAGAAGCAAGCGCGGAGGAAAGCAGTCGCGTGTCGATAAAAGAAAAAGAGAAAGGATCATCATCAAATTAAGATGACGGGATACAATTCTCAGGGAACGAATCTCGTTCGAAAATAAATGTTTGGTTGTTGATGTATTCGTTGTTTCTGGAGGAAATGTTCATGCCTAATAGTTAGACGGAGAATTGTAACGATGAAAAATAAATTTAGTATACACGTAAAATCCTGTGGTATTGTTCTTTGCGTTGCCTTTTCTTGTCCTTTCCGCGTCAGCGAAATGAGAGATTAAGATTGATAGAATCTTAGCTCTTTTTTGCACTTTTAATTAAAATAAATTTTGTTTTGATATGCCGTTTGCAATTGGAGGTTTGACGTATTTGAATAAAGGAACTGTTGCTGCCAAATAAAAAAAATCCTCGTCTTTTACTTTATATTCTTACAAACCTCTTTCTTCGACTGATTGGAGAGCAAAGTGAATTTGTTGCGTTTGCAGTCTTAAATGAAATCTAATCTTAAGATTAGAACAACAGAAATCATATCATTAACATTAATATCATTATGATACTGGTACTATTCAAGAGATTCAATGGCATTAATATAGAAAAGAGAAAAATATTGAATTATTTTAACTTGTAGAACTTAAATTTGTATTTTACTATGTTTTCTTTTTTGTTAAGGTAATTATCATTATAAAGCAGTGTAATGTACATGATAAGATGAAACTATATATTGTTGTTCAAAATTGAATTTGAACTGTCTTCGTCAAAATTCTGTCTCGAATTCTTATAACTTTAAAATTATTATAATTTCTGTGTTTCACGTATTTTCAAATTGTATTATATTATCGTATTGACACATCTGTTTTAATATTGTACAGGCAAAATAATAAAAACAATTGTTGCAATAACATGTTATAACAAAGATATTCTTCGCATTACTCGCGTATTTGTTCATAATGTTAAGAATGACTCACTCCATCAACTGTACTCGTACTAATTAATGAAATTCATTATTATCAAGCGATCGCTTAAATTAATCATGTTAATTAAACTCTGATTATATTACATTAATTAATAAAATTTATCATTATCAGCCGGTTGCAAGCCAAGTGAGATTTCTGTTGAAACTAGTTTATGTTAGCGAATGAATATTCAGTTATTCATTATCTGATTGAGAAACAAGAAGACTCGAAAATTTATTCAAATGTTTGGAGACTTCAACGATGGGTTAAAAAAAAACTGGGTTCCGTATGAGAATTTCAGCCTGCTCCACGCTATTTTGTTAAAATACACGTTTGCAAGAAACAATTTCGAATATTGAAGAAGTCTCCAAACTACTATTTGTTCTCCTTCCAGAACTTCTCAATTTCAAGCTCAATTTCTTCTACACTGTTCAGGGATGCGTGGCAAGAGGCAAACATTTAACCACAAATAATCGCTGCACCTAACTAAACAAGCGATAACAAAACTCCAGCAGGGAACCGCCTCTCCCCTGGCGACCCATTGAAACAATATTTCAGGCTGATGGTCTCTCAAAACAGACGCCAAATTCCCCCAAAAGCAGCCACACTTGCTGTTTTTACAATTGTCCGGACGTCGGTATATAACGGCGAACGGTGCCCGGGATTGGCATCAATCAGCGAAGCTGCGTCGACCATGAAGATTCCAGCAATACTCGTCACGTCCCTGCTGGTTTGGGGTGGTCTGTCCGAGGGCCACGTGGTGAAACGAGACACACAGCCGAAGCCGCCCGGTCAGGTACTCGGCGATGGGTCCGACGCGCTCGGTGCTTCTGTGGAGAACGCGATCAAAGCGGCCAGAGCGACGGCCAACGTGGGCCTGAAGTTGGAGTTGGGCGAAGCTGCGCAAGCTGCAGCCGCCGCCGCTGCCAGTCAGGGTAAAAGCACGCAGGCCGCGGAGGCTGGAGCAAGCGCTGCGATTGCCGCTGCTATAGCCAAGAGCGAGAAAGCCATCGAGGCGAGCGCGCTAGCCAGCAAGCTGTTGACGAATGCGGCGCAGGCCAGCGAAGCGACAGTTTCGGCGACGAAGAGGGCAGCGCAATTGACGGGCGCAGCAAGCGCCGCTGCCAGAGCTTCTGCAGCGGCGGCCGAGGCTTCCACCGAGGCCCAGGCGAGAGCCAACGCCGAGGCAGCCATCGCGGCGAAAGCTTCAGCAGCTGAAGCGGCAGCTGCGGCGGAAGCTGAAGCTAGAGCGTCAGCTGCCAGCAAAGCGGCCGCCAGCTTTTTGGCCAAAGCTCGAGCAGCAGCTAGCGCCGAGTCCGAGGCCACCAGGCTCACAGCCGAGGCCCAAGTCGCGCTGGCGAAGGCTAGGGTCGCCGTCGAGCAGTCGCAGAGCGCTCAGGCAAGTGCCACTGCTCAGGCTGCCACGGCTGTTCAACTGGAATCACAGGCGGCGAACGCGGAAGCAGCCGCTGTGGCGGAAGCTGAAACTCTCCTGGTCACGGCAGAAGCGGTCGCCGCCGCGGAGGCTGAGACAGCGACCAGATCTGCCGCTTGGGCAAAGAGCATCATCGGCGAGAAGAAGAACTAAGCGGGAGACAGGAAGAAAGATATGACTGAAGTCAGAGCAAGGGTCAACACCGGCGATAGAAAAGCTGAGAGAGAGACGATTAGTTTGATAATTTGATTAAACGCATTTGATGATTATCGGCGGGATTATTTGAGGACAGATAATGATTAACACGCAGTTGAGATTCGTCCGTGTACTGTTTTAGTTGAAATAAATTGCTATGGCAACCCGAACATCTTGCAAATGTTTTCTTCCTTCTCTGATCACGAGAGCCATTCCCCTTTCATTCCTTTAAATTTTATTTTCATGCTGAAGATATTTTATGCGCGATAGATACGTTTGAATCTTCCTTTCTCCACGAATCGTTTGTTGTCTTGAACTCCTGTTGTCTAAAAGAAATTATTACATAATTAGATACGGTAGTAGACGCATAATAGATGTAATGTATCATAAGTTTGACAATAGATACATTGATTTTATGTATCTGTTGGTTGCGTTATAAATAATTATACTTAAATTTAATAAAACTAGCGTCGTTCAACTTCTTAAATGAAGACCTTCTTCATATCGATTCCAAATTTGCACTATTAATTTTTACGTGATATCAGGCTGGATGGAACACGTTACGTTCCTCACTGGATTTGAAATACTACTTGTAACATATTGTAACATATTTTCAAGAAAAGAATTAATAAAATGTTTAAAAGGCGAGCAATAAATCTTTGTGTTTTTTATACACAGAAATAATCCTACTGACGTTGATTCTATTGGTTAAAAAATAAAGTATATTTTTATCTCCAGTACAGTCCATATCTTCTGAAATAAAAAATACATAAACGACATAGATATATGTATATGTTAATGTCACGACTGTGATATAGATCAAAGTATCATAATAAATATCACATGTCTAAGTATTGTAACCCTGAACACTATAAAATTTTCTAAATTTATCAACTTGTAGTAATCAATCTACTGTGTTAATTTTAAAATGACGGCTTACGGCTCTTATCAAAAGTGTAATAACTTTATTATCAAAACTGTAATAATTTCATTATTCGAAAGAAATATCTCTACTGGATTTGAAGATGAATTTCACTATTAATAATAACCTATTGGATTAAAAAATTGCCCTGCGAATTAAATATGTTTCAAGGTTTCAGATACATATCTAAATTATCAATAAATAATATTCGGCACCAAGTCCAAAAATCTGTCTCCGAGTGTCGTAGAACAACAGAATCACGATTCTCTGTTGTTTCACCAAACATTTATCTTCGAGCAAACCTCTGTCTGCTGTCGCAACAACGTTCATATTTTACTCCAGAAAAAAAAGCAAAGCGCACCTGTAAACACTATCTGCGAACGCGAAAGAAATAACAATACAACTTTATCGAGGCATCGTCCCGCAACAACATTCTCCTGCATTTGCACAACTGCGTATACCCTAACATCTCCCCTGACTGTTTGTACAACTGCACCCCCCTGTATATAATCGACTCGCGCCAGAAGAGTCGGCATCAATCGGCAAAGTCCCATCGACCATGCAGATCCCAGCGGTTCTCGTAACGTGCCTGTTCACATGGAGCCTGGTACATGCAGGTGGCGAGGAGGTTGTCCTGAAGGAGACGCGCCTGTTGAAAAATGTGGAGATTAGCGCGAAACGAAAGGAGAACGGCGCCCCGATACTTGGCAAGGACGTACTTCCGTCTCTGGCGGCCATCAAGGAGAGCGCGGCTGCAGAGGCCAAAGCATCGGCCGAGGCGAAGGCTTCCGCTTTGGCTCTCGCCGAGGCGTTGCTGAACGCGTCGGCAGCGGCCGCCGCTGCATCGGCCAAAGCTGCTGCCGCGGTGAAGGAAGCAGAGGAGGCACAACTTCTGGCCCAGGAGAAGGCTTTGGCCGCGTTGAGAGCTCAGTCCGAGGAACAGGCTGCTTCTGCACGCGCGGATGCCGCAGTCGCGGCCTCATTGTCCGCGCTGTCGCGCGCCCAAACATCGGCCAACACGGCCACCACTGCACAGGACGTCTCCAGCGATTTGGAGAAACGAGTGGCCTCGTTGGCCGCTGCCGAGGCAGCCGCCGCCGCCAGAGGGGCAGACGCTGCCGCGCAATCGAAATGGTGGGCCACACTGGCCGCTGAGGTCGCCGCCGCTGCAGCCGCTTTGGAGACGAAAGCCACCGCTTCCTCGCAAGTTGCTGCTGCCGCTGCCAGTAAGACCACCGCGCTAGCTGCCGATGCAGCGAGCGCAGAGGCTGCCGCCGAGGCGGAGGCGCAGACTGCTTCCAGGCTGGAAGGCAGAGCGGCTGCCGAGGCATCGGCTAGCTGGGCCAGAGAGGATTCAGCAACTGCCCAACTGGAAGCATCAGCGGCAGCGGAGGCCAGCGCAGCCGCGGCTGTCGGTGATGGGGTCATCTTAGGACTTGAAAAGTCCAGCGGTTCTGCTGCTCAAACGATCGTTCAGGCACAGGCTTCCGAGGTTAAAGCGTAGAAGTGAAGTGGCATCCGAAACGGGGGACGAAGAGGAAGTCTCTCTTCTTGGACGATTTTGAGAAATTTGCACTGGAAACGGATAGGAGATTTATATATTTGGATGTATAGTTAGAAAACGACCAGACAGTGTCGATTAAAAATTAAGAGTAGCATTGGCGTTGTCGAAGTGAGCTTACCCACGTGATAATAAAGGTCCATTATTTTAACAAACATGTATCTTCTTGATTTTCACTGTCCTCCTTTTCCCGTGAATCATCCTTTGAAGATCAATGAATTGAAATTATGTTTCAAGGATTGGATTGTAGGAAAGAATAAAAATGATTTATGCTTTTAGCATCTGAAAATTTAAACAGTATAAATTATCAATGTCTCGTACAAATGATCAATGACATCTTGTCATAAAAATGTGCAGGCTTTAATTGATTTCTTTAAATTCGTGTATTTTAAGATTGGTGTTTGGTTATTTCATTACGCACGCTTGATTTAATCGATAAATATTGAATTATCGGTTGTAACTGAATAATTATGCAAAATAGAATGATGCTTGTTTAATATATGAATATAATAGATTAATATATTTAATGTATTTTATATATTGGCAGATCAATTAAAGGTTGGGTTAAGAAATATTTACAATAATTACATCAAGCCATTACGATGATAAAATTTTTTAATAGCTTTCCAATACTTAAAATTCATTTTAAAAAATTATTATGAAACAATAGCCATTCCATGAAACAAAGCAACTAATAATTAACAATTGCTGAAAAATGCTACGAACTTTCTAGACAACACAGTATTTTATTGTCTCCACTTTCATTCAAAAATATTTAAATATTAGAGTAAGAAAATTTAAATATCAGAACCGCAAGCAAAAAGCATTGATAGTCGAGTAACTCGATTGATCTAAACAATTTTACCACAAAGTTCAACGAAGTTGAACTCAATCGTTGAGTAATTGACTTGAAAATGGCAAATAGGACAATAATTTCTCAATGTAACAAAATCTCGACATGATCACGATGAATATCGGGAATCACTTTTAATTAAGAGAAAGCATAGAACATCTTGAAAAGGTGAAACGCATACCATCTTGGTAAAAGTGTTTAACGACGAGATTTGCGTTCTATGCTAAAAGCGATATTTCACAGTATAATATCCCTCATAATTCTTGAATTATCTTCGAAAACTATTATCCACTTTGCGTATAATATCCCTCATAATTCTCGAATTATCTTCGAAAACTATTATCCACTTTTCCGGAAGATATTTCCACTAGTACGGAAAACGTACTTTTATCAGCTATATCGCTTTCCTCGCAAGTGTCTGATATTTTAATAAACACCTGAAACAGAGCAATTGAAATAACGATAAAAATGCTAGACTAGCTGATTTTCAGTGAAGCAACAGTGCGCTGTAAAATGTTTATCAGTGTGGCGTTAAGCTTTGCAGTTAAACACCGTTCTAGACGCTTGTTTTATCTTTCCAAAAAAGCAGCTGTCAAGTACGACCGCTTTATTTTTGGATCATTTAATACAATTGAAATAACTCAAGTCAAGTCTCGCGACAATTTGGGAAAAATTTGTAATCAGTTTCGAAAAAGGAAGAAACGCCACGTTCCAGACACGAGCCCACCTAAATAAACTTTATTGATCCAGCTCGATCAATAAAGACATAAAACAAAGAAACAACCATTGTAATAACAGCGTTGTTTTCACAATTGCCAACGGTCGTATAAAACGGGCGAGTGGTGCCGGAATCGACATCAGTTTTGCGAAACAGCCTCGAAGATGAAGATTCCATCGGTACTCGTAGTGTCCCTGCTGGTTTGGGGCTTGGCCAGCTCAGACAAATCGGAAGACGTCGAAGCATCGGCATCGATATCAGCGACAGAATCGGCATCGATATCAGCGACAGAATCGGCATCGATATCAGCGACAGAATCGGCATCGGCATCAGAATCAGCATCGGCATCGATATCAGTGTCAGGATCGGCATCGGCATCAGAATCGGCATCAGAATCGGCATCGGCATCGGCATCGGCATCAGAATCGGCATCGGCATCGATATCAGCGTCAGGATCGGCATCGGCATCAGAATCGGCATCGGCGTCGGCATCGGCATCAGAATCGGCATCGGCATCGGCATCGGCATCAGAATCGGCATCGGCATCGGCATCGGCATCAGAATCGGCATCGGCATCGGCATCGGCATCGGCATCAGAATCGGCATCGGCATCGGCATCAGAATCGGCATCGGCATCGGCATCAGCGTCAGGATCGTCGAACGGGGTGCCGACGCCTGGAAAGGAATTAGGAACTGGAGCGGCGGAAGTGGCGGCGGCTTCCAGTGAAGCTATCGCGACGGCTCTTGGCGCTGGACAGGCTGCAGCAGAGGCACAGATTGCAGCTGCTGCGCAATCGAAGTCGGCGGCAGCCGCTGCCGCGAGTGCAAGCGAGATCACAAACGCTGCTGCCTCAGCGGTTGCTGCAGCAGCTGCGGCGGAAGCGAGAGCAGCCGCCGCCGCGGTCTCCGCGGCGAAGCTGAGCTTGGAGGCTGCAGTATCAGCCGAGGAAGCCGAGTCAGCCGTGGCCGCTGCCAGGGCCGCCGCTGGAAAGGCGGAAGTGCTCGCTAGAAACGCCGCTGCTGCGAACGCTCGCGCCGCCCTACAGTCCGAGAGATCGAACCAGCTGGCTCAAGCAGAGGCTGCAGCCGCTGCCGAGGCGGAGGCAGTCGCCGCCGGTGCAGCCACCGCAGCCCAACTCGCCGTGAAGCTCTCCGAAGCAGCGTCGCAAGCGGAAGCAGAGGCAGCGGCCGCCGCAGTCGCGGCTGCAAAGGCAAGGGCAGCAGCGGCGACGGCCGTTGCTCGCGCGGCTTCGGTGAATGCCGTCGCTGAAGCGGAAGAAGAAGCTTCGGCGCAAGTGGTGAACGCAGCTGGCGTGGCGCAGGCGCAAGCTTCCGCTGCAGCGGAAGCGCAGGCAGCCGCAGCGGCCGCTGCTGCGAGTTTGGAGGCTGCTGCCGAGGCCAACGCATCGGCTGGAGAGATTCAATTATCTGCGCAAAAATCTAGCTAGAGGTCGCAGTATGGGAACGCACTTTCGCAGAACAGGTTCAATATCCGCAGAGCAGAGCATATTTCGGAATGGAGCTGAAGGAGAGCAGACGATGAAGGAGACACTGTCTTAGTAAACACGAAATTATACGAATGACATTATTAAATTGTTGTAACAAACGAGCACGAGATTTTACTGTCTCTCATTCTGGCATTCACGTTCTTTTTTTTTTTCTTTTTGCCCTCCCTGTCTTATCGTTGTTGTTAATCCATGGTCAATGTATGGAAATCGGTTAACGTCGAACGAACCTTGGAAATGTAGTCTCGTGGAAATCTCTTGCAATGATGTTGTTTACGTTGTGCCGACGTCGTCGAAAATCATTCTGAAGGAAGAAATACGTGTCGGTTGTATTTCTATATAAATCTGAACATGTTCAGACCTACCTGCAGAAGACACGATCTCCAACGCTTGAAATACCACGAACTTGTTCCGAGATCGGTGATTCAGAAGGTTACAGTCTCTTCACTCGGAAGAACGATGCCAGTGGGCAACTTTCCCTTTCTTCTTTACTTTCCTCGCGTGATGTTGCACGATTTTACTGCGCGATCATCCTGTTTGCCATTTCATCTTGTTAATTAAGCAGAGGGGGCCGATAAAATGTGACTGCGTGGTTATTAACGAATCTTCACTCGATAATGACCAGGCTCGTGATAACTGCGGAACGTCAAAAATACTATTAACCCCGTTTCTCTTAAGATCGTAACTTTTACAACACATTACGTAAATATTATTAACTGTAGAATACGTAGTAGTCTCGATTAGCTTCCTACTCGTTGGCTCAAATGGCCCGGAAGAGACTCTCTATGGCCCGTTATTGTTGTTTCCTTCTTACCGGTGGTATTCTCGAGAGAGCACCGCTTCTTTAATTGGCCGCACGAGATACACTTTAATGAAACAGCGAAAGTTAGTTGAGAAAAAGAACCGTAGCTTTAACGGGCACGAAGCAGCGCCGTCAAAATTTCTGCATCAACCCTACGAAACGTAGGATGCGCGCGTGCATCTTAATGGCTCGGCAATTACCGTCTAATAAGTATACGATACGCTTTTACAGGTTTTTGTAATGACCAGCTCGTGATGTGGTAAGCGATGTTTTGTGAAAGATTCGACTGTTTCAGCCTCCAAGAGAGCGCATCGCGCGTAGAAGAACAACGAAACCGGCGAACGAAAGGAGAACGGGGCTGACCCAGCCTCTTTTTTTTTTCCCCTCTCCCCGAGTACAATGACGATTTCGCGACACGTGACCCGTTCACGAACAAGTCGTTAGTCTCTTTTGTCCAACATTGTAAAATGCATTGATGCTCGCTGGACTGGAAATATAATACACTTAGTCACGAAATATTGAATTCATATAAACTTTTACTTCGATCCAGCCTAGTGCTGAAATTATGAGGAAAAACTTGGACGCTGGAGATATTCATTGAGCATTGATTAATACATTAGCTATCGACGATCTGTTGAAAGTACAATAGATTCTTTATCCTGGGATACGTTCGTTAAATTAATTAGATTCTTCGTACATCACATCGTTATTTCTTCATAATATTTATACCAGTGAAAGACTTAACTAATACACGACGTATCTTAGTTAGATCTTTATTCTCCTAAAGAGATATTAATCATACAAAACCACTAATTAACAGAGTACGAATACCTCGGCGAATACTCTCTATTAATTAATTAAATTAATTAAAGAATTTCTTGAAGATCGTCGCTAACTAACGATTAAAATAACTTGTAACAACAAAACCAAAAAAAAAAGAAAAAAGAAAAAAGAAGTAATGAGAGATTCCGTAAACTAAATAAATAACCCACTTTGTCGTATGTATCGCTTTCAAGTGGAATGCATTGGTCGTGAATTTGATTCGATTCCACATATTTTGATAGCGTGAAAGTGGAATATGTGTGTGTATCGTCATGCACATTTTATGTACCGATCAGGTGTGCATGCCCGTCCGTTGTCGAGGAACGAGGAGCTCACACGATCGAACATCGGAGGACGTGAACGATTCTTTGGTGACTGGTGATTCAAGAGGTGAGAGACCATAAATGTTTGGTGGGGACGACAGGACCCCGCCCCATGAACAGCTATAAAATGTCGACACGAGAATCGGGCCCAACCAGTCTTAATCAGAGTACACGAAGATCTTTTTTTTCCCTTTCCTCTTCAGAGGTACGCTGGGCCTGCTCTCTCCTCTCTCTTTCTCTTTCTCTGCCCGTGCAATCATCGAGATCATGAAGTTCGCCCCGATCTTGTTGCTTGTCGCAGCGATCGTTTTCGCCGCCGAAGAGAAGAAGGAGGAAGAACGTCCAAAAACGTTTAGAAGACTCATACCTGCTGACGTTCTTCGCGGTGAGTCTTTCTATCCTTTTTCTTTTCTTCGTTCTTTAAAATTTCCAACGTCTGAAATTTATTTTATTTGAGCATGAAATGATGAAATTCGTCATTTGAAATATTTCATTTTTTAGTCTAATATAAATTTTCCTCATGGATATAGAAATAAGAAGTAATATCGAGAGTTTAGGAAAGGTTGGATTTGATCATTAATTTGAACTAAGATTGTGAGATAGCTTTAAATTTCTAAGAATATTTAAACAAATCTTTTACTCTAAAATTATCAATACTATCCTTTTTTGAAATATAATAAAATATAGTTTAGAACTTAAAATACACCAAAACTATTGCATCTTTGTTGAATCAAATAATTACGATTAGTAAATTTCTTTCTTTCTTTTGTATATGCATTCAATCACGTTATCATATCAATGTTATTTTTACTTAAAAATTATATCAGAATGACCCGGTACGTATATATCATGAAATTAGAATGATTTCCAACTGAATCCACTTGGAAAATATCTAAAAAATACATTTCATCAATCAATATTAGAAAAATAAATTAACAGAAGAAATGATCGAAAATCATGTAAACATACATAACTACTTTGTTAATCGTTCAACGCTTTCTTTGCTTCGAATTGACAATTGTTCAACCTTGGAAAACCATTTTCAAAATTGAAAATGAAACGACCATTCCAACAAGTTTACAGAAATACATAAATCATAGTTGCATTTGACGATTCCTGCTCCCTCGACTTTTCACTTACAACCAAAAAACGTGGTCCTTGAGACCCTGCTGTTCTCACTCTAGCATTGTCGTTATTTTGTCCTCTCGCATTATTCACCATAGTATGATACGTTTCCAACAATAAAAAAAAAAGAAAAACAGAGATAGATATATCTTTCTCGTTTAAAAACTAAGAAGACAATTGCTCATGAAGAGAGACGTGTTCGTCGATTCGTAAATCCTGTCGCATAACAATTTAAACGAATAGAAGCGTACGCGAACAGAAGACTAGGAAACGGTGGCACCGCGTGAAAGTCTTCGTGGTACGAGGACTTGTTTCTTCTTCTACGATCGATCCCGCCAACCTGACTCATTTCGTTTTCTCGTTTCCACTTTATATGGAGTTCGGAAAAGTGTGATTTCAAGGTGAAACACCTTCTACGAAAACGAATCTCAATTCTAAAATTCTCTCGCTTGAGCAAAATGTCGTTTTTTTTGAATTCTGAAATCAATTTAGTATTAAATTGCTTCGTTTTGAAAATAAAGTTATTACTGTTGACAAAAACTTGTATAAATTAATCGCTACCTCCCACTTACCGTTTTAAAGTTTCCAGTTCGACCAAAAAAATTATAAAGTCAATTGTCCAAGTATGAAGGGCAAATTGTTGTTCTACGAAAGGGGAGACATTAGCAGCGTGTAACTAGGTGAACATAAGACATACACAATCACAATGACGACGTTTCAAGAACACAATGTTCGTGGAAATCAGTGTAGGAAGCAAGTTAGCAGCATTTATCGTATGGAAATCCTCCGTGAAGTTACGAGACTCGGCCATATATCGCCGATAATCATCAATGATGCAGAACTCAGTCCTTGGTTTTTCCTCAGTTGCCGATCCGTTCCAGTAATTTACAGTTAGATATCGTTGAAAATGATCTAAAAACAATCCGGAGATCGCGCCTTGTTGATTCACACACCGTTGGCCTGGTTACTCCGTATTTTTTCCGCTCCAGACCTGGATACCGATGAATAATCGAATTACTGACGAATCGCTGGCGGCAAAACGCCACCGAACATGGTGTCGTACATTTATGTATAATAGATTAAGGACATTCTATTTGTAGCCTGTCGAAATAAGGATAATGAGATTACGTAAAGTTGCGAAATTTTCGATCGAAAATAGGTTCATCGATTGCTCACGTCGTTTCACAATCGAACGAACACTTTACGCACGGCTGATTCACTGATACACGGGAATGACACAAGAGAACTGTACGAACGAAAATTTGTAATCTGCAAAAGGGACCAGAATTGTGAACTATAAATAATTACCCGAGATAGAAAATTTCTTTCACTAATACTATACTGCATAATGAATTTCCCAAATAGAGAAAGAATATATTAATACAATACTTTTCGGTGAACAAACTTTAGGAGCGTATTTACAAATTCGTGCAAATACCAAACGTCACTGTGCGCGTTAGATTAACTATATTGAGATATAAAGAGATAATGAACGATTGATAATAATAATAATAAAAAAAAAACAGAAGTAATGTCCATTTAGGCGCAGTTGCCACGTGTTCCCACGTGAAGCCAAGTTCCACAGTCACGAACATCGGTTCGGGTGTACCCGTTTTGAAACAGGATGATTACAGAAAGTAGGTTCTGGGTTGGGCCATCGGCGACGAGAGCGAGGCCCGAATGAAAATTTGTAAAGAAAGAAGCTGATGCTATACTTCGTTGTTCCCCCTTAGCTTCGAGACTTTCGTTACTCTCCAATTATTCCCGCGGCGTGCAATTCGCCAATCTGTGACCATCGACTAATTTTCTAAACAGGATATGCATCACTGACTAACCACACAACGAATAACGTGTCATTACGCGGGAATATCGCACGTTCATTGAAACGTGTGGCAGGCCATAGGTTTGTTAATTTGACAAGTAAATAGCAGGAGGTATAATTATCTCTACCTCAAGCTTCTATTTAATATTCTAGTAATAGTATTCTAGTAATAGTAATATTCTAATTAATATTCTAGTAATAGTAATATTCTAATTAATATTGCTGAAAGTAATAAGCGAGACGTGAGACTGTTATATTGTGAGCTTGAAGAAACGTGTTTGATTTTAAATAATTAGTAAATACAATAAAAAAAAAAACTGTCATTTCGAAATAAATTGATTAGAGATCTTAATATTAAGTGGTTCTCTGACTAAATATTTTAATGTAATACACATTGATCTTTTCGCGCATCTATTTCACTTAAATATAGCAGAGAACATCTTTATCTGTCCAATGAAAATTCTATTTCAATATCATGGATCACTGATGATCCACAAACCATGTAAAGCGTTAAACAGAGAAACGGAAGCGTGACTGACCGCGGTGAAAAAAAAAAAAAAACAAAGTGAGTAGACGTAATATTACACCTACAAGCATGAAAGTCGACTCTCTTGCAGGCAGGTGAATCTTAATGTCGGTGAAAGTCTAAAACTGTCCACTATAAATCATTCTTCACGCCGTTTTCTTAAGTGACTCGCTTCGGAAACGATGGAAACATCGATCTTTCTGTGAAAAATTACAAATTAATTTGTGTCCTGGTTTTGTGTTGTAACTACTTTCAGATAAATACACGTAACTCGACGATGATAATAAAAAATTGCGAGTCGAATCGGTTTAACGATCGTAATTGTTGCCTTTTATCAGATAACTGAAATCAGATTAAGGTTTCCTTCATCTTCGATGATTTCTACGTTATTAATAAAATTACACAGCGAACCATGGAATAAACTTCATCATACCTTTCTCCTTTCCAGAATTTTCTCAGTTGGCATATATAAACGGTATGCTCTTCAATCTATCAATTAGCGTAAATCACATTCGATAGAATTTTTTTTTATACCAAGTATGTTATATGTAGAAAGGAAAGTGAAACTGTTCACTTATACTTACTTTAGTTTCACAACAATTGTACAGTTTGCAATTGTACACGGAAATTCAAATTCATCATCGATGATTCATAGATTAAGTAAGATCTACATTAATTATTAGCAATCGAGTCGTTGAGATAGACTTATATTTTACTTACATGAAAATATTGCTTTGTTTTATGACTAGTTAATTAGTTAATTTTCTAAATAAATCTTCTAAATTTTCTAAATTAGTTAATTTTCTAAACAAAGACGAGAACTTTTCAACATCTGTATTTCATCGATATCACGTTTCATTGATTTCGGATTGAACATTCAATTTGGAATAAAAATTCTCGAATCATTTTCTTATAGTCCCGTAAGAACTGGTCCCATATACCATGACATTGTTAGCGTTGGCGTGAACGCCCATCGTTTTAAGCTTCCGACATGACGAAACTGGTATCGAGAAAACGGTAACAGACACGCCATTATTCAGATAAACAGAAAGTAACAAGCGACATTCTTCTCCTTTTTCATCTTTCTCACTATGTTCTGAAACTCATTTTCATATACAAATACGTTTATATTTTACCTTGTATTTTACCTGTAGCAGATAGTTAAACAACTTTTGAATTATTAGATCTTTACAATTACCCCAATCGTCCAGCTTATATGTTAAAGTTTTCATGTATTATGTTATCTTCCCAAGTGATAAAAACTTTTCTGTCAGATCATCTTCTAATTATTTCAAGCGACTCACTTCCATTGTTAAATTCAGGAAACTCTAAAATAAGAAAAAAGAAAAAGAAACGAAGTTTAGCAATCGTCTTACTGAGTTTACGATAATTACACAAGTGGTAACATAGTGTGACAGTGAAAGTGTTTCTCCTTGAAGTTTCTAGCCGAATCGTTACCAATGGAACTCCTTTGTTATCTAACAATAAGTACGACCCGTCGAAACACATTGTAATGGGATACTATGCATGAATGTGTCTATTCTTATGTTAAAAAATAACGATATCTTTTACATGTGTGCAAGTAATTAAATAATATATAGAATTGATGCAAAACTCACAACTGTATAAATGGTGATTCATATAGCATGAAATTTTACTTTTACATCATAATTGGTGAAAATGATTCATCCAGGATACATTTAAAATTTTGCTTGTTTTATAGAAAAATTTTGTTGAATACATAGTTTTCTTTTTTGTTTTTAAGGAATTATGTAACTAATTTAATATTTGAGTAGAAACTTCGTTTTTTATGAAAGTTTAATTTTTAATCGTTTCCTGTTTCTTGTTCAATAAAAAAATTTGATTTTAAAATCTGCAAGATGCCTGTTATTCCTGGTAAAAAGCAACATTAAGCGATAGGAACTCCTTTCTCTCTGCAAAAGAAAGGCTATTATGTGTTTTACTGTACTGTTTATAAGATTATCCCGTTACGTAATCTAGTGTTCTAATTAATGCAATATCAATCCGATATCTTTTTTACGTAATGTATTTTATATAATTTAAAATCCTGCATTATCCAGTGTATTATGATATCTGATTACTCGTACACTTATCTACAGTAACACTTAAATTAGAATAACTTAATTTCATGCGAAAATTTTATACGCATGTTATAATAATATTTCGGTGAGAATTATATTAAATTCAAAATTTTTTTCTTCTACTGCTGAAGATAGAAATTTTAAGATGCAAGCGTATATTTATACAGTCTTGTTTAATTTTTTTGTAGATTTCCCCGGTATGTGCTTCGCTTCAACAAGATGCGCCACAATCGAACCAACGAAATCCTGGGACCTGACACCATTCTGCGGTCGTTCTACTTGTGTGCCAGCTGATGATAATTCCGGTCGTCTTTTTGAACTCGTCGAGGACTGCGGACCGCTCCCAAAGGCTAATCCGAAATGCAAACTGTCAGACAAAACTAACAAGACCGCCCTGTTCCCTGACTGTTGTCCCATCTTCGAATGCGAGGAAGGAGCAAAACTCGAATATCCGGAAATTCCAACCTTGCCACCGCCCACGGAAATCGTAGAAACCGAGAAAACCCCGGAAGAGGCTCCAACGAAGGCTTAAACTCTAAATCGAAAGGAAGATATTAAAAAAAAAAGAAAAAAACAACAAAATATACAGACCATGACCTTTGCAAGCTAGATTAAACGGTTGATTAAAAAGTAAAAATCGTAGATCTGTTTATCGACAATGATTTCGATAACTGAAACAGATAAAAGTAAAGCATTCGAAAAAAAAAAACAATAATGCTTTTACACAAAACCCGCCGTTTCATCACAAAAAGGTCGTACACTGCAACATCCTGTTACTCTTCAACGCAACCTCAGCTTAATGTAAAACTAAAATTACCCACTGTATATAAATTCAGGACTTACTCGAGCAACTTGCTACAAAATTACAAAACACACATCACATAGATAAATTATACGTGTGTGTGTATGTGTGTAAGTAATATCTATATGAAAATATTAAGTCTCTTCAGTCTCCTAGTCCCGGAAACCGAGATTTAGATACTCCTCCTACATCCGTTTTGTTGCTCCATTTTGCAAACAGTAATCTTCACGTAGAAAATTAATTCTTTCTTTTTCTCTCTTCTTCCAAAAGTAGAAAGTTCTGCGTATGTAATGTAAAAACACGTGTGACTGTAATTATATGTGATTAAATTAATATCTATTTAATTCACTCTTATACGTGTGCTCTCTTTACCCTGTACTTTTCCTACAACAGCGAATAAATACAATACACTGGTCCTTTAAATCAATACAATTACAATTTTCGTTAAACTTTCCGACTGTGCAAGAAAAAAAGTGTTTTACCAAGTGCTATTGAAAACTTTTATTACTACCGAAGTTATATTCGAATTTCAATTGAAGAAATTAAAAATAAGTTATAATAAATAAAATTGAAGTTACATACGATAAATTACTACACCTACATTAAAAACAAAGAAGTAAAAGTTTTGAAATATCAAAGAATTTTGTTTTGGAGCACAATCGCTTGGAGAGAATCCGACGCATAGATGTAAATTGAAAGTTAAGCAATAGTTACTTATTTTTAATATTTTGTAGCCATAACATAAGAATCGGTTAATTAATTGAAAAGCACGTCGCAAGAAATCGTTATTTTATTATATCATCTTCGATGTTGGTACTATGGAAAATTTCATTTTATTGTAACACATGTTGGCAGCCTGGAAAAATTGTTCCAGCAAAATTCGCTGTTTAACCAAATTTAATGGACGTCAGTACGAACGTGAACTGATTAGAGTGAACGTGAATATTTGGGAAGTTGTGTGTGTCACATATAAAATTTCTCTAATAGCTTGCAACGAAAATGAGTGAGCTCGTATGGGGAATAAAAAATGGTGATTTGGAGCAAGTGCGGGATATTGTTGAGAACAAGGCAAATATACGAAACATTAAATCATCTTTTTCTTCTGTTGCTTCTTTGATTGCCGCTAATCGGAAACGTCATATGTAAAAAGATATTGCTTTTGGAATTTTAGTATTAAATTCATAGAATTCATTGTATGTAGCTCAGAACATACGAAAATATTCTTATCAACTGATTAAATCAACTGATTGTAAAAATCATTTATATTTCATTTTCACATTCATACTTGATCTTCTAGAAATGGACACATAATAAATTGTCTGAATGCATTTCTATTTGTAGAATATTGATGTTAATCAAATGATTGACGGAAGGACACCCCTGCATTATGCAGCTGATTATGGTCAAAGTGAAGTAGTTAGATACCTTTTGGAAAAGGGTGCAAATGCAAATGTAAGTATATTATAAATATTAAACAACAATATGAGAAACTCACAAACATAAAAATACTAGAAAAAATTTATGTCTTTTTTTTTTATTATGCATTATATATGATAATCTATTGGTTGTACTTTTTGATGTAAGAAATGAATTAGAGAATTAGAATCATGGAAATTTGTTCACTTACAGGCTACAGATAAACATGGAATAACAACATTATTAGCAGCAATTTGGGAAGGGCATACAAATTGCGTAAAATTACTGCTAGAAAAAGGAGCTAAACCAGATGGATTAACACCAGACGGAACAAGTTATTTAGATGCTGCTGAAAAAGATGAGATCAAACAATTGCTTAAATTTCACTAGCACAAAGCCAAACAAATCATAAAGCAATAATTTTGTTATTTTAGTATTTTAATGTTCCTCATAGGAGTATCACTATTGCTTTGTCTTAATTTTTTGCATATGACTAGGCTATCATATTTATACACTTTAAATTAAAAAAAAAAGATATAGGTACACAAATGTAGTTTTATAATAATATATTGCACATCTGGAGCATATAATCATGAACTCATATTCTTTTATATGGTTACTCTTAGAGATTTGAACTACATATAGTTTCAGCTTTAAAATAGTATATCATACAGATTATTTTGCAAACTAACAATAGAAATAAATTTATTTTTAAAGCATGTAACATTATATAGTAAAAGATATTTTGATACATTTGTAAGAAACAACATCATGTTTTAAATATTTGTTATTAATTTAGAAATGTTATAAATTTTTTTTATACATTTTTTTACAACTACCTATTAAAACAGCTTTATGTGATGAGAAGTTATAATATATATTGAAATGAATGCTTGAATTGAGATATACTACATAATTTAATTCAGTTTCGAGAATAATATATATAAATTATAGAAGAGAAAATTGAAAAGCTATCTTTATGGTACTAACTATCTAACATGTCTTAAGAAGTTTTAAAGGTGTATAATAATCAAAAATAATAAGCCAGTGCATCATTGTTATGTATATCGTTGTATTTTATTAAACCTACATTTATCATTTATTTATTACTCATTATCACTTACATTATTAACAGAAAAGACGTACACACATATTATTATTAAAAGACTTCTTATATAGCAAAATTTATTTATCAAATGTCAATTAAAAATATAGATTGTTATAATATATAGTTATAAAATATATATTTTTGCTAAAATCTTATTTTCTTCATATTTATATAAAGTGCATTATAACATTTTAGGTCAAAGTACTATATTTGTAAAATACAGTACAGTTGATTTTTAGATTTCCTATGTCTACTTTATTTTGTAAAGTAACTTGTAATGTTTTAATAAATATAATAAATACAGAAAATCATTAAATCAGTTTAAAAATAACTTTTAATAATAAGAAAAATATTTTATTGCATACATTTTATACAACTTGTAATTATAAACTATATTATATATTATGAAAAAAAAACCAAGTCTCGTTTATTAATAAAATTTTATTAATTTTATATAAATTATTCTCACATTATAAAAGTCGACCTCTACAATTAGATGCGCCACATTTACATATGATAACTTTACCTGGTATACTTCCAACATCGTAACTGTAATTCCATGTTAATTCCTGACCTGCTCTTATGTAATTTAAAGCAAAAAATGCTACCCATGGAAACCTTACATCGTGTGTGTCTACAAATACATTTTGTACAAAAACATTTGGATCACACGAATGCTGAAAAATTATATTAAAAATTAATAAAAATATCAAATTCTTTTTTAAGCATTTCGGTTATTTAAAGAGTTTCAATTAAAATTTATCTAACATTCAAGTAACGTCCGATATTTCCAGTTGTCTTAGCATCCATTATATAAACAGCTTCGTCTTCTCCAAAGAAATCTCTTACTGATTTAAATTTTGGTCTTTCTATTTGCGTTGGTTCCACTGTTGGATCAAATCTACTTGGTTCACGTCTACCACTTCTATTTTCTTCTTCATCACTTATAGTAATTGCATCTGGATCATTTGAACGGTTTTCGTTAGTGGAAGACTTTGTAATGTTTTCTGTGGTCTTAGTAGCACTTCCATCTTCGCTATTTTCTTCAGACCCATCTTGATTAACATCATCTCGTTTTCGTTTTCTTAATCTCTTTCTATGTCATTATATTTATTTTACTATAGACTATATTGTTTATTCGTAATTAATTCCTTTTTACTTACCTAATAGAAGAAGATTCTGTAGAATCTACATTGAAATTCACGTATTTGCTAATATTGAAATCTTCGTCCGAATCATTTGCATTTGTTTTTGAATTATCCTCATCATCACTTGTCATAGATTTCTTTTTATCTTCTGGAGTAGATAATGGCATTTCTGGTTCGAGAACATCACTTTCGTATCCTTCTTTAATACTTTCTACTACTTCTACGTAATCCAATTCTGCTAAATATTCATCTCCATAATTTTTACCACCTTCATTAGCTCCCTGGAAATAAGAGATAAAGTAATTAGTACCTTAAAATAATTTATACTATTTATGCTAGATCTTATTATAATTCTTTACCTGTTCTGTAAGTAATCTACCAGCATATATACAAATAAAAGATCCAAGAGGAATATCGTTTAAACATCGTATACCCCAGCCCCGAGGAGCTGTTTTGAATACTTGTAATTTTAACGTTAATGGATGTTGCACTACTCTATTCAAACAAGTTTTTACAGCACATTTACACCCAGAATTGCATTCATAAATTCCAGTAGTAACAGGCTCTGGTAAACGTTTATATACGTAACCGACAGATGTATTTGGCACTCTTCCTCCGAGAGTGGCACCTTGTATTGTTAATTGCCAACATTGACATTTTGTTTTATCCTATAAAGTAATTTAGTTAAATATTTTATAATTTAAATTGCTATAAAAAAAAAAGTATACTTGGCAATCGTCTTCACAATCACAGCTGCACAAGAAATTTGGATCTAAATTAAGATTAACTCCTTCTGTTGGTTCTCTTTGAGTGCTATATCTAATGGTATCTGGTTGTGTGTGGTCTAATTCATTAACACACGGTATCGGTACATTTTCTACACCATAACTGAGATCCTTCAAATTGAAAAAAGAACAATTGAATTATAGAATTTTAATTGAGTATTAATTACTTCAATAATTTTAAGATTTTATTTACCTTTATATTAATAAAGCATTTATCCAAAACAAATTCTGCTAGACAATGCACCCAGTAATCAAAGTCAAATAGATCAACTGACATCGGACTACCTGTTTTACGAAGATACTGATGTAATTCTTCCATATTTCGTAATCTAACACCACACGGAGCTTGATATAATGTAATTTTTTTGCCTTTTGGGTATTTACAAAGTTGTCTATTCCAACCACAGAGTAATGGTATTGAAAGAGGTGAATAACCTCGTAAGTCATCAGGTGTAAAAGATATTCCCTGAACGCATTGAGGGCCGCAATTATGTGGAACAAATTTCTTTGTTTGAATCTTGTTCTGTGTTTGATAGTACTAAAATAAAGTAATAATATATATTTCTGAATCTTATCTATATATCTCCTTTTTCCTTATGGAAATTATAATTACTTTTTTCAATACACTTACAACTATACTGTGAGAAGGTTTTGTTTCTGTCGTAGGATTATAGAGACTTGAATCCACAATATTTTGCTTTTTACTCGTACTTTTTCTAGCAACAGCACGTGATTGTTGCGGTACATTTGATAATGCATTTGTACTTTCATTTACTGTATTCTGTTCTTTTTCTAATTGAGAAAGTCTTTCTTCCTCAGATTCCAGATTAGATGTATATTCCACATAAGGTAAATTGTTTTTCTGTAATATTACATTACAAGTTTCACATTAGATAATTATATTCTGCACATAAAAAGTAGAACGAGTGAAATACTTCATGTACATTAGAGATAGCAGGCAGTCGATGTCGACTAGGCGTATTAACAGATGCATGATGTCCTTGTTGTCTGGCATTAGCTTTTAAAAGTTCGAGATATAAAGGTCCTAATCTAGCAGAACCTCTGTAGATCCATTCTGTTCTTCCATCAGCATCAAAATGCATTTGTACTAAACTTGCATCAACTTGAACTACTCTTGCAATCCACCATTTACCATTCCATTCCGTTTTTACTACTTGTCCTGTTTGTAGTTTTACCATTGGTCTTTCGGGATATGTTTCAATATATTTTTTAACAAAATCACGAGATTCATTAGGTATATCTTCCCAAACTTTATTAGAAAATTCGGCAACTAAATAAATATCTTTGTGCTCAACATATTGGGCATATCCATCATCAAAAAATATTAAATACCTAAGAAAATAATAGATTTGATATTACTCTATTCACCTATTATTTATATATTATTAATATATTTAAAATATCATCTATTTCAATATACCTATACTTATTCGTGGCTTTTGGCTGTTCAGCTATAACTCCACTATAAAGATTACTAGATGAAACATCTTTAAATACTGCAACTACTCGCGTACTAACTGGAATTATTACTTGACTAATTACAGCAGCTGCAATTTGCTTGCCAGAAACAGATTTAACAACAGAATTATATCTCTTTTGTAATAATCTTACACGACAATGCAAGGGAGTTTTAGAAAGTACATTTTGTACCTATGAACAGCAAATAAAATTTTGAGCAAATTAAATACAAAACTATTTGAATGAAGTTCAAGTGAAAATATATTTACAAACCTTTCCTTTAATCCATGGCATAAGTGGATGCTTCATAATATATACAATGCTATCAACTTCTATTTGCGCTCTTACTATTGGACCAATTGGGGGTAAATCCAGAACCACAATTTGTTTATTATCTTGTTCAATTGGTAAAACTTCTGGTTGATTATCTTGTAAAACTGAAGAAGGAAGAACTCTTACTTGGGTAACTTTTTTTGTTGCTACTAATGGATAAAGATTGTTATCCATGTATCCATCATCAATTTGAAGTTCTTGCAGCATTTCAATTTGTGGTCTGAATTCGTCATATAAACTATTACGTAATATATCCATATTACGCATCAAATTTTTGACTTTTTTTTCCAGAATTTCATTTTGTTCTGTTTAAAAAAATTATCTGATTTAATACAACCATATATGAAATATCATACATACAAATATATATAAAATATTCTTTATAAAATAATGATATACCATCTATTTTATTCCATTGATCTTTTAGTATGTTATGAGCTTGTTTAATTTGATAATCAACGTCATACTTCTTAACAATATTGTTCAATGTACTGTCCAACATTTCATCTACATCCAAAAGCATTTCTGCAGGTAAATATTTTTCTAAAACACAAATATCACATTAATATCTTAAATATACTTAATTGATTATAATATCTTACCCTCATCACATGTATCTTTTTTTTTCTCATCATCTGAATCATCACTATCAGAAATTTCTACTTCCATTGTATGGTCTGGAAATTCACAGTTCAACAATGGCTTATGATCCACAAAAGCTGTGACCAATTGCTAAATTAATTAATAAAATTAATATCATGGTACAAATAAATTTGTTGACAATAATATATCAATTAATAACAATTATTTTAAAAATCAAACCTTCTGGTGTTCTAAAGCAGCATTAAAACACTTTGTACATATCATTCGCTTTTTCTTTTTCTCTGTATTTACTCCATAAAAAGCACATGCAAAAGAAGGTGCTAATTTCATATCTACTCCAGAAGAACATTGAAAATTTATACAATTAGTATTGCCAATTTTGGAACTTCTATTTCTTTTTGTATTATCCTTTGATACTTCATCATCCGAAACAAGTTCAATGATTTCCATTTTGTGTAATTAATTTCTTTAAAGAAAGAAAGATTTTACTTATCTAGAAATAAGCGTAAAAATATATAAAAACAAATATATAGATCAGGTAACTAAATTAAAATAAATATTAAGAATGTAAAACTAAAAATGTAAAAAAAGTGTAATGTCTACCAAAGTAACAATTTTTACAACTAATAACAGATGAAAGCAGTTTTTTAAATGAATTATTTAATGAAATAATATTATGAAATGTGTTTTTACCCAACTGTTTCCAATTCTCGATTCATATAAAAATACTTAAATATTTCATATTAATGTCTCACACTTGATTCTTTTTACATTTATACACATCACGAGTAATTAAAAAAATCTAAATAATAATAATAAATAGAATATCCTTTATTAGTTTATTTACACCAGCACGACACAACAACCGATCGAATAGTATCAAAATAGTGTCGTTTAGGTTAAAATAGTGTCAAAATGAATAAGGCGGGAAATATTCATAATTTCAAACGGAAGAAAAATTGACAAAACTCATGACATACAATTTTGAAATATTAATATTATAATTAAAAGATTAAAAGATTAAAATATCTTATATCACACAATTGAAATTTAGTACATACTAAATAACACAATTAACAAATCCATTTATTGTTGTACAAAATGAATAGAAACATTAAAAATGCATATGTCTTGAATATCTCTTTTATTTTTATTTTATCATATTCAATCAATATGTATTGTATCTACCTAGCCATTAGTATATTTAAAAATCACAGTCTTAGTTGAAGAATTGACAGCAGAAAATACTATCTGTATCCTATCCATAATAGCAAATGTTTACAATGTACATAGTTTGCTCCTGCATACATACACATAGTATGTACCCTAAATGAATAATTATGTATATGTGTTATGTACAATAAATTGAATTATGTTGATCTACACTTTCACTGTTGTGCGTAATTGTAGTATTTTTGCCCATTTTCCACCAATAAAGAATTTTGTTGCTTATACATAATTGCACTCTCAATCATAAATTTCAAAAATTCAGCTAAAATAAAAAATAATTATTAAACTTTTTGGTATTGCACGACATTTTTGTGAGAATTATTATGTACATTTAAATTGGTGGATTTAAAATGATTAAAATAATTTTCAATCATTAGATTTTGGTATTCTTGATTTAAAAATTCACATAAAATATACATAACATCATAATGTACAAGGATAAAAGCATGCATTCATAAATATCATAATTTATACGGAAATCAAATATATAAGGAAGACCCAAACAACATTACTGTTATATACAAAATTGCCTAAAAAACTTAGAAAAAAATTGAAACATTATTTGGCAGAAAATATTTTTTGTATAAATCAATTACTGCTTTAAAATATCCTTGCAAATAGATGTAAAGAGTAATCTCTTTATTACTAATCGATAGCGATATATTTAAATTATATAATATAGTAGATACTTTTATATGTACCTAATATATTAACAAGTATTCAAAAATTTTAGCAATGATTTATAATGAAATATATCACTTATGTTAATAAAAAATTGCAAGTTGAATGATCTTCAAAGAATTATCAAGATACATCATGATATTAGTGATATATATCCATTATAAATCTAATTGCAAGTGCAAATGTACAAGGTTTCTGCTTTAATTGATAAAATATCTAAAAATAAAATTTAAAAATGATAAAACTTAATAAATTATTCAATGGAAATTGGGCATTACATAATATTGATAGGCTATTCTGATTTGACTAACTCTAATGAATTAATTTATTTATATAATTTGAATATGCATAAACTTCTTTACAATTTGATTTAAACTAATATGAAAACATATTCTCAATTCTTCTTTCAATATATTATTTGAATGTACAGTTAATATATATATACATTTCTACAAAAGACTTTATAATAAACATACAGCATCAATAAATGTTTCAAGAACTAAAAATAGTTATCTCAAATAGAATAGCCTGTATAATGTATACTTTAGAAATCTCTAAATAGTATATATCATATATTTACATTAAATTTCATTATTTACAGAAACATAAAAGTATTATTTAATAAATATAAACCAATTCGTAATTTAAAGCGGAATATTCAAATAAAAATTAAATTGACATGAAGTACAATGTTTCGTAATTTAAAATACACAACATAAACTTGTACATATATAAATTATTCGTCGAATTATACATATTATATTTATCATAAAATATTTGTTCCAAATTTGAAAAATACTAAAATTAAACATTAGTACTGAAACCTATTGAAATAATAAATGTGTTAGATTATTGAAGTATTTTTTTACCAGTAAGATACATACATTTAATATAACAAAATAAATTAGAATATACAAATCGTATTCTATAAAAAAAACATTGTACTTTGCACTATAGACAGAAAATATCTTTGCACATTATCTTTTGTTTAGTTCACAATAAATGAATTTAGAAAAATATTTTGTTTACATTAACTGAATTAAATCTCTTATTTCTCACATACATGACACTAATATAATGTCTTTTATCTAATCATTGCAACATAATGATAAAAAATGTGCTAGTTTAATTAGAACTTTATTTAACATTACCTAGAAATTATTATAGGTATTTATATCTTCCTTGTGTTTTTAAAATACGAATAAAAGATGTACCTTCCATACTATGAAAGCAACTTAACTCTTTGGTTACACAAGGAGAGTTAGGTTGCATACTTTCCTTTTTAAATGACAATAATTAAATGCTGTATAAGTGCAACTGGAAAGTACACTTCCTCTATTCTGACACTTCATAGTTCCTTAAAAACCAATAGTCCGTAATTATACCATTAAAAATTGCAACAAGAATTAACCAATTAAAAAAAGAAAGATATACAATCATAACTCAGTCTGTGTAGTTTTCGAACTACAAACCACAATGTATTTGCACTATACAAAAGATTATATATATGTCTCTAGTTATTAAAATTAAATTATCCAACAGAGACCAGAAACAAGAAGACATTTGTACCAGAAACAAGAAGGCAATTCTTCTAAGTCCAATAACGTAAAAGAAAAAATTGCAGTATTTAAAAACAAATATTTACAAACATGGATATAGATTATGAAATTAAAACTGTTTGCAATGGCAATTGATTAAGTATAGTAAATTCCATATAAAACATCTCTATCATATTAGAAAGACATATATATCATGAAAATGCTTATATTTTGCCATCTAATTCGGTACAAAAGACACTTTTCTTTTTCCTAAGCTAAAAAGGGCACCTGATGATGAGTTGAACAGTAAAATATGAATTTACTAGCTATAAACTTCTAACATGAAGACAAATATTCTACAAAAAGGAATGATGTGTGATGTACATTAACGATTAAAGTTTTATGAAAAACGTCCACGTTTGTTAATACTTAGATTGTTTAAAAGTAGCAAAACATCGTCTTGCTTGCGTAAAAGCATGTATATCTTCTAAACTTTTAATAATAAGACTTCAAAAAATTATTGTAACGTTTCTGTTCTCACCTCATATTATGCACAAGTTAAAATTTCCTCTTTTTTTAGATTCAAAAAACAAAAAAGAAAAAAAGAATATTGAAAAACGAAGCACACTGAATGTTACATATATGAATGTATCAATATAAAGAATGGTATGCTTAAAGTACCGCTCGTACGTATGCAGCATGCATGTGCAATACTGTAATGAGTGGTGTGTGTGGCACCAGGAATGTAACGTAATATATAAGAAAAACATTATATTACATGCTGGTTGTCGTCAAACAGTAATACACGAGATCAGCTGCTGACAAAGTTGACTGTACTGTAATTGGTCCCCACTAATTCTTCGCATCTTAATGCCTTTTACTTCCTTCTCTTCTGATTCACATACTCTAAGTTCAATTTGAACACCACCTGGGTATTCTAAACTAAGCCCACCACCTTTCACTTCTTCTCTAGAGAAGACAAATCCCTTTGGAGGGGCTCTTGCATCTATAATTTGTTTCACACGGCCTAATATAGCTTCTGAATTCAACCTACTTGATTCATCAGATAATGTAACTTCAACTTCTGTAGGTATTGACGTATTGAGTGGCCTACCGATACCGCGTGTGATACTGGGTCTCAATGGATCACAGGGTTCAGAGATGATAAAACTAGGAAGAGGACTATAATGAGGTAACGTATCTTCGAGCGAATCAGGCGATGGAGATGGTGAAGGTGAACAACTAATTAGTGTTACTTGTCCCCCAAGATCTGTTACAGATATTTGAGGTGGTACCTAGAACAAATAATTGCTTATTATAATAAAATAATTCTCAACATAAAAAATTATAATTAAGCAGCAACTTGACAAATAATAATAAAATTATTTAATCAATACTTGAAAGTTATTTACTCGTGGTATTTCCACAGGATGTTCTTCTTGAATCATATCTAAAGCTGGACTGTTACTAGGTGAATAACTAACTGGTGTTGTAGCTGGTGATCTATGATGTCTCAGTGGACTTAAATCTAATGGTGTTGCTGGTGGTTGTGTTGGAGTACCATGAACTATGCTGCCCTGCACTGCTGCTGTAGTCAATCCACTTAAACCTAACATCAAAATGAATTATATAATTTTTAAATTTTTCTATTGTATGTAAAATATTAGAAAATTAAAAATACCTTGTGTGATTGCTGCTACACTTCTTTCATGTACAGGGGATCCAGGAATACTCGCAGGACTGTGCGATGGTGATGCTAACCTTTGCAATTGTTGATATTCTTGCTGAAGTGCTTGAATTCCAGGGCCAGGTGGGCCTGAACCTTCAGATGCTCTCCGAACGGGAGAATATCTTTCTGTAGAGACGTGAGTACTTGGTTCCTTATACGAGTCTCTATTGCCTACTAAAAACAAATACCAAAAATAAAATAAGATAATGTATCATTTAATTATTGTAATTATATAAATCACACACTTGTACAAATAATATAAAATAAATAAGCACATAATTGTGTTAACAACATAATGTACTATAATTATCCGTTTTTCTATTTATACAAAATGCAAAAAACCACACAAAAATTACCAGTGCTAGTATGATACAATGAAGTCTTCCTATGATGTGGAAGTGTAGATCCTCTAAGATGTGTTGGTAATAGCCGTGATGGGAGGTAAGCTCTATTCATCCTAGCTTCCACCTCCATTACCATTTCCGGATTTATAACTACATGCATATTACCAACCAACGAGGCATGGTAGTGCAGTGGACACAAAAAAACCATGCAAAATCAAAAATAAAATCAAATGAAACACTATAAAGAAATATATGGCAAATAAAGTGCATATGTTGTTTAAATAAAATGATATGTAAACTTGAAATAAAATTATTATCCAAATATATTTACAAATAGCATGTAATATATATATATATATATATATAGTAATAAATAATTACAATATGATAATTATAGTATTTATAGTAACATTATAAAATTTTCTCAGATAAGAATATTTATCATGCAGTATACAACTCTTAAAATAAAAAAAAAACATCAATATGCAAATATTCCAAAAGCAAAGATATAATAATACTCACAAGGCATAATAATACTCACAGTTTAGAAACGAAAAAATATAGCAAGCTTTTAAACTAATTGATGTAGCAAATCATAATAAACTTTTGTTGAAGTGATATAGAACATATAATAAAGTGCATTGATGATGTGTATATAAATACCAGAAAATCATAATCCACAGTACCTGGTCTTTGCATGACGGCAGTAACACCGCTTCGTCTTCTTCTATCGCTACCTCCACTTCCACTTCCAGTATTACTACCGTTCGCATCATTATTTCCAGTATTAACTCCCACATTTAATGACTGAGCACATGGTACTAGAGTTGGACTTCCACTTTGTATCTAAATGGAATGTGAATATATTAATTATAGAATATATTAACTTTTTAACAAATATTTCAGTTTTTATTTTAATATTTATTTTTCTTACAGGTTGTAAATGTTCTCTACTGCCAGGTTGACTCCATCCACCATCGTCAGTGCCACCAGAATTACTACCATGTTGTTGATAGAAAACGTGAAGATTAGCTCCACCGTCTGAAGCTCTTCTTCCAAAACTCCCCGCTATAATTAAATGTTTATTAAAAAACGAAATGATTTGTTAAAATAATTTATAGCATATATTACTTACTTGCTCCCATCACAGGCGGAGGTTTTAATAAATGTTGATCTTTGATTTGAAAGTTTTGAGGAGGTTGATGTTGAACTAAAGGAAGGTTTAATGGTAAATTTGTATGAGGTAATACTTGAGGATCAGTATTATTATACTGTAGTATAGGAAGAAGACGTAATGCCGGATCGCCTGAATTGTGATTATAGTTATAAGGATATGATGTTGGTGGTTGATGAGCTGTATCACCAGGTCCAACTGTATGTCTTCTTGTTGTGTGATAAGGTGTGCCAGGAGTAAGTTGCATTCCACTTCTTTCTTCCGTTTCTGCTTCCGTATCACCAAACTTTTAAACAGGAAATAAAAAGAATGTAATTTTCAAGTATGTACTATATATATGTGTATATGTATTGCAGAAAAAATTTAATATCTACCTTTTCTAACTGATGTGCTCCATCAGGAGCATAATCTCCTGGTATACTTTGAATACTGGGTAAACTAGGCATTGTTGGTTCTAATCGGTCAACAAGAAGATTATATATTGCTGATACATGATCGAAAGCATTCCCTTGGACTGCTTTTAATAACGTTTCTGGACTAAGTCCTGGTAATCTTAACATATTTTCTATCACTACTTGATTTAATTGTGGTGGCACATTTTCAGGACTGCACCTAAAAACATATGTTGAAAGAGGTATAGTCCTCTCTTATTATAATCCAAATACGCAATTTATTAGTATTTATATATTACCCTCCTGGTTCAGGTTCTGTTACACCATCTCCACCCATCCAAGAGTGTGCTAAAATTTGTGAGATACTTAAACGTCGTTCTGGTTCTACTACCAACATATGTCTAATCAATTTCTCACATTCTATAAAAAATTGATATATTAGTAAAACATATAATGTGGTACAATATGTTAGAATTATATAAAAACTTGTACATTTACCTGCAGACATAAAAAATGGTATTCTGAATTTCCCTGAGATTACTACAGAACGTAATAATTGCATTGTGGGCCCATCAAATGGTAATGCACCACAGACCAACACATACAAAACAACACCTAGGCTCTATAATTATAGATAAAATATTTCAATAACAGTTTAATTAGAAATCTTTTATTTCAGTATATTTTCATAATAATATGACATACCCATACATCAGCCCTTGGGCCATCATAGTGTTTTCCTTCAAAAATTTCTGGAGCAGCATATGGTGGGGACCCACACCAAGTGCTAAGTGGAACACCTGGAGTATATTCATTACTAAATCCAAAGTCTGCAAGTTTTATATTATTGTCTGCATCAAGTAGTAAATTCTCAGCCTAAAACAAATATCATTATTTAATACACAAGTACTATGATTTTCTTTCATGTTTTCAAGTTCCTCATAAATTTTCCAAATATTTAAAAAATACATTTTTGTGTATTTAGACCTTAAGATCTCGATGAACAACTCTTTGTTGATGAAGATAACGAACAGCAAGAACAATTTGACGAAAAATTCTTCTTGCTTCTGGTTCTGGCATTCTTCCATTCCTTACAAGATGATCAAATATTTCTCCTCCAGGAGCATACTCAGTAACTAAATATATCATCTTCTCTGTTTCCATTACTTGGTATAATCTTATAATATGTGGATGCCTTAATCGTTTCATTATATGTACTTCACGAAAAATTTTTGCTAAATTTTCTTCATTTAATTTTGTTTTATCTATTATTTTAATAGCAACCTATAAACAAAAGTGCATTTATAATTCTTAAGAAATGTATGTGATTAAATTAGTATTGGATTATAAACAAATAATATCACGCGTTTCAGTCAGTTCAATATTTTGTTATCTTATAAATTTAAAGCAATAATAATAATAATATATGTTATTTATTAAAATATTTACAAATTTTTTAAAACATATAAAAGATTATGAAAAAAAAGAAGAGATGTATTTTTTTCATGCAATTCGAATTTTATTATAAAAATTAATTGCACTATATCAGATACACTAAACTGTAGCATTACAATATTTGATTTAATTATTACATAAAAATAGAAAAAAAACATATAAAAAAGAAACAAAATAAATGCAAATAAATTAAAAAAAAAATACTACACGGAAGATATATATTGAATCAATAAATTTCTACACGAACGTCAATTGATGGTATTTTTATTTTCATTTTGCAATGATATCCAATCTATTATCATTAATAATGATTTGAAAAAAACATCCAACGAACATATTTCAATCGATGCGATAGTATCTGTTGGTAACATCGGTTTGCGAAACATTCTATGAAATTGTTAGTTCTTCTCGCGTTATGACAAATCATTATCAAAGAGAGAACTTTTATAACGCGTATAATACGACATGATTTACATGTCCATGCCGTTATCCAAAGATATAACGACAAAATGACGGGTGTACATGTTTGTGAGAAAAATGCGTTAACAATGAACTTACCTTCGATTTAGTTACAACGTGGGTGGCCATTTTAACAACGGCAAAATTTCCCTTGCCAATAGTTTTTTCCAATTCGTAATAGCCGACACGAATAAGTTTGTTGACAGAAAATTCCTGTGAAACCTCATTGTGCGACGTCGTCGCGGATGCCATTTTTTGATCGCTCTCACTCAACTCGTTACCAATCACTTACTGTTTAGTACATTAATATTTCCGCTAGAGGTGCCACGGTTAATCGACATCTCTGCCATCTAGTAGAATAATTCAAATTAAAAAATCAAAAGCAATCAACTGTTATTATCAATTGTGATAGAAAGATGTTTCGAACGGTGTTTCATATGAGACAAATTACAGAATAAAGCAAATAAAACGTTCAAGAAGGAGATCCATTAATCTTTGGTTAATGATTGCAAGGGTTGTTTGTTTATCTTTTTTACATAGTCACGAGATAAATCTTTACACGCCATCTATGCAAATAAATAATATCCATGAAAATTGATGTATATAGATCTGTTCGTTGATCCTTTTTTTCCTTAAGATCGCAAAACACCGAGCACGTTATCTTTAATTTATATACAAGTGAAACGTCTTTGTGTGATACATGAAATATAAAAAATTAACTTGTTTTAAATAAATTAATAGATTTATCATTGATCGATTCATTTCGCTACATTATGAAAATAATGTTAAGCATTAACATTATCTTCAACGAAGTGAATTCTCAATGAAAACTTTTCATTATGACATGTTTCAATGCATCTAACATCTCCTCTTCTATGTCGTTGCTATACTCACAGTATTCACCGCGAAACTGCTACGTAGACGAAAACAGATTGTTAAACGCCGTTAAAAATGGTATTTTAGTTAGAATGCTCTAGAAAAAATAATTAAATTGTTTGACTCGTTTAATATTAAATAGCAATGCGAAATTATTAATTCGATGAAATAAATATCTTTCGTTTATTCAAAAAATATATCTTTAAAAAATGGAAGAAAGTACAGTATTATGGATGCTTTCACTGGTAATGTTAGTGGGTTCCTGCATAGCTGGATCCTTACCATTAGTCATGAATTTATCCGAGGTAATGTCCTTTTCATTTGACGATAGATGAAAAGAACAATTTTTTTATCTATCATTTTCTATGATTGTCATATACTTAAACTACTGATTACAGATTCTACAAAGACCTCCATGATCATGAACATCATGAACCTTTAATCTTTCTAGGATAAATTACAACTGGTTTCGATACTTGGTGCTGGACTTCTTGTAGGCACCGCGCTTGCTGTGATTATACCTGAAGGTATAAGAGCATTGTTTACTGGTGGAAGCAATAATGATCAAGAAGTTCACAGTTAGTATATCACAAAAAACGTTTGTAGTAAGGTAGTTTATTATATTTGGCAAACATATGATTTTTTCATTTATTTTATACATACATTTGTATTAACGATTCAAAATATTTTTCATATTTTAGTTTTTCTTGAGTGAAAAAATATATATACAAACAATTAAAATACTTGATAAAATCTTTTTGTTGTTATGTAAAAAGATGTAAAACTTAATATCCTTCATTTTCATTTTTAGGTGATCCTCACTCCTTAATAGGTATTAGTTTAATACTTGGTTTCGTATTTATGCTATTGGTTGATCAATGTTCAGCTAGAAGAAGTGGAGTAAGAGAAAGGAGTGTTACTGCCACTTTGGGTCTTGTAGTTCATGCAGCAGCTGATGGAGTGGCACTAGGAGCTGCTGCAACTACATCTCAAGCTGATGTAGAATTAATTGTTTTCTTAGCAATAATGTTACATAAGGTAAACAAAATAGACTAAATAGCATTCCATATCTAAAGATAGAAATGTTAAGAACATATGTAATAAATATTTAATGAATAAATAAGCTATTTTTTACAGGCACCTGCTGCATTTGGTCTTGTATCATTTTTACTACATGAAGGAGTAGATAGGAAAAAAATTGGTAGACATCTTTTAGTATTTTCTTTAGCAGCACCTTGTCTTGCTCTTGTAACATATTTTGGTATTGGAAAGGTAAATTGTTTTAGAATTAAATATCTTTTTAAACACTAATGTGAAATTGATATATACATCTTTTTAGGAAGGGAAAGAAACACTTAGTAATGTTAATGCAACCGGAGTGGCTATGTTATTCAGCGCAGGTACATTCCTATATGTTGCAACTGTTCATGTTTTACCAGAATTAATGACAAGAAATAGTAGCAACTATACACATCTACCAATTGCTGAAAATGTACCAGCATCTTCTTCTGGATTAAAAGTTAAAGAAATACTAGTTTTAGTATTAGGCTCTTTTTTACCTGCATTAATTACGACTGGTCATCATCATTGACAAAATATCATTAAAAAAGTACATCTGTTTTTTTCATTATGTGTAATATAAAATATCCCTCTCATTAAAAGATATAATATAGTCCATGATTTTTATGTAAAATCATGAAGTGACAACTGCAAAGTTTGTCAGTTCAGGCACCTATTTCAATAATAATCAAGAGATATACTTTTATGTACTGTACATAATTGTAGAAAGAGCATATCATATTATTATAATGTATTTGTATAAATTTAAAGGTAAAGTAATAAGCTGCAAAGTTGTATAAAATAACATTAAAAGATATTTTGAATAAGTTATCACTTTCCAATAAAATTTTATAAATATTATTTATTAGTGAATGAAACTTCTCATACAAAAAACAAATTGAATGATCTGTTTTTATTGTTCTGTATTGTTTATACTATGAAACTTTTTCTATTGTATTTTTATTATACTTTATTATATTGTGTTTATACTGTATGTCTTGAGAAATATATTTCATAATTTGTAAATTAACAGTACCTGATTAGTAATATAATACATTATAATTGATCAATTTATTTCATCTATATAAACATATTTTTAATTCTTACATAAAATAAAAAAATAATAAAAAGTTTTTTATACATATAAAATTCTAAGATGTTAGTTATCTGATTCTTATAAAAATATATACATATATTATTATATATAAACGTAAACCAAAACAGTTAAAAAGATATTTTATTATTTACGCTTGTGTGGGTGTGTATGCATATATATATATATATATATATGATTTATTTATAAAAATACAACAAGAATTAATAAACATCGTATCTGACATACAGATATATGTATTTTTAAACCCAAGTTGATATTTTTAATCCAACTCAAGCTGTTATTGAAATAAAAATTTTTTAAAATTTCCAAGACTTTAGTTTTAAACTGAAAAAAAAGAAACGGAACATCTATATCTATATCTATCAAACTAAAAAAAATTTGTATAAATTTTCAATAGATGTGTGTATATATTTTCAGATGTAAGAGATATTTCAAATTTGAGCGCTAGTACAGTCAGTAATACGTGCCGTTCCGGAACTGGGATGACGATCGTGTCCTTTATTATCACAAGCCGTGGTGGAGCATACAGCTGTAATTCACAACAATGGTGGTGCCGGTTGTGTTTTAGGTTAAAGTTGCGTGGTTTTCAGTAACTTTAGTCCAATTAGCATTGTGAAAAATGGACAATAGGATCACAATATGTGACCCAGACGAAGAAGAAATTAATAATGAAATATTTCGGGATATCGAACCAGTCACGTGGATCAACGATGATCCAAACTATGATTTGGATGAGATCAACATGTTCTTCCATAGGGTGGATTCAGATCAAATTATATACGAAGAAAAAAAGAAAAAATGTAAATTTATCGGTAAATATGTTATGGGTGATGTACTTGGTGAAGGTAGTTACGGAAAGGTGAAAGAAGTGTTGGACTCAGAGACCCTTTGTCGAAGAGCTGTGAAAATCTTGAAAAGGAAGAAACTTCGTAGAATCCCAAATGGAGAGCTTAATGTTCAACGGTACGACAAATAAATTTTTATATTTTCTTTATATTTTATCTGTACGTTGAGTGAAATAAATTAAGACAATTCTCAGTTGATAATAGTCTGCACTCAGTCTATTGAATTTTGTAAATACGATATCATATGATTTGTATTATCTTGTATTTTTTATTACTTATATAAAGCGCAAGAAGAAGAATATTTATTCGTATGATATTCATATTGATCTAATAAGAATGAATGTAAAAAGTAGAAGAATACGTGAGATGTGAACATGTACACGATTAGAGTCAGTAATTTTATTTAGTTCCTGACAATTTTAAGATATATATATATATATATATATATATATATATATATATATATATATATATATATATATATATATATATATGTGTGTATATATATATATATATATATATATATATATATATATATATATATATATATATATGTATGTATGTATGTATCTATAGTAACTATATGTATCTATGCAATTACAATTCAAAAGATTATTAATTTATTATTACTGAAGTTCTATCAAAGTAACTGTATCAATAAAA